>NW_027254781.1:0-178176 GCF_044704955.1 Pristiophorus japonicus | reverse complement strand
GCCAAGTGATTAGGCAGAACCCTATACTTGTACATGGGTCATCTTATACATAAGAATAAACAATAGTTTTATTCCTGTAATACCAGCATTCACTTAGAATCACAGTTTATGAGTTGAAAACAAACAACTGACCACAGCAGGGGTCTTGGTCGTGTCAGCAGTCTAACAGTATTATTATATCAGAGGTGCTGTTCTGAAACTGGTACCTGTTTGGAGTAATGCAAGGCGAACAGATACAAACGAGACTACTTTCTGCATATTGCGCTCCGGCCAGGAAGAACACCCTGCTTACTGGTATCCAAATGCAAATTAAATTTTAACCACTGGTTTTCACTTAATGAAACATCTTGATATGGATATATTTACATCTTATTGTACGCCCTGAGCCAGCAGCGAGGCTACCCATTTGAATAATTTTATTAAGCGTCTATCTGAACATTGCAATATATACAAGTATCAGGAGCAATTTTCTGACTTTTCACTGATGACGGGGAGCCTCGTCCACCAAAATCAGTGATCAGAAATTCACTCGCATGTTGTGCACAAGTTTCTAACCATCATCTTAACTGAGTTGAAAAATCAGCTCCATTGTACAATTCGAATTTCCGATACGCAGTACTAAGAGCAAAGTTCATTTGCAGCAGTGCAAAGTCAATAAAGTATCGCATAATATTAAAAAAACAAACAGCGTTAGGTTCAAGTAAGTGAATTGAAGCAGTCTTAACCCTCATAGTTCATAATGAGTAGCTGTACTTACACTGGAAGCAAATAAGGTTGTAGACTAGTAATACGTTTTCCATCAGAATAACCGCGGAGTGAATCAAATGATTTTTTCTCATTCTCCACGGCCTCCTCCATCTTAAAAGATATAAACAACATTATATTTTTCATACAGTTGACATTATTCAAATGTTAGAAAACTCATCTTAGTACCAAATACACGCAAACCCAATTGAAAAACAAGTCAAATTTTTCACAAAATCGCTTGTAACTGAGATTATTGGATTTTCTATAGATTATAATCAGTGCTCAATTATGTTATGAAAGTCTACTGTAAAAGAGAGAAATAGTGTAAGATAATAAATCAAAGCAAATCTCACAGTAGACATGAACATGCTCTGTGACTGCTGGTACATGTCCAGCTATGCTGCAGTGGATAAAAGTGTTCTGTTTGACTGTCTGTCTTACTCCCAATTTCCTGCTTATTAAACTCCGTCCCCTAGTAAACAAGTTGCCTGGATCAATTTTGTCAATTCCCTTCATATCTTGAAACATGCTTGTTTCAAAAACAACTCTTTCCCTCATAACTTCAATTCCTGATATTGAGAATTATCTTTGTTGCTTGACTCTAATCTCTCAAGCCAATAATATTCTTGTCATGATTTAGTGCCCAGAACTATGTAGGGCACCCCGATGTATGACCAACGACTTATACAGTAATAATATAACTGTACGATTTTGACACCATCCTGCTATTATTTCAACCCAATACATTACCTCATTTTCACAGCAGCCAAACAGATTTCAGAGATTGATTCACATTAACCCTAACATCTCTTTCTTGATCAATACACAGTGTGACTGTATTGAATACATAAGCCTAGAAAGTACATGTGACAATATTAGAAGAAAAACAGCACAATCATATGAAATGCCTTTATCATAATTTTAAGCATTCACCCATTTAAATTAAACAGCAACAGTAATTTCTAAGTGATACTTTCTCAATTGATTATTGTTTACAAACACATTATATCTATCTACATCCTTCTGACTCTGAGGCGGGGGTGCTGCCCACTGAGTCACAGCTGACACAAGGCAGGTTTCTGATACCTTCTGGCATCCGTGGAGATTTTAGCGACGCCTTTCACACTCTACTCCCTACTGACTGATTTTATATCCCAAATCTTATGTTTGTCAATAATTGTGTTTACCTTGTCGCAGGTCGGGACCGCCATGCTGCCTATAGCCGCCGCTCACCGCTCCTTTTGTGGCCCATTAGCGGCAGGTTGGGGCCATAGGGTGAGTGGCGAGCGGCGGCCATGAGCAGCGTGGCGGCATACCACTGCAAGATACAGCGTGAGTTGGTGCAGGAGGGCAATGGCGCGAAGAGGGATGTCATCAAGGTCCAGGTCGCTGATTGCAGAGTGGGCAGATACAGCAGAAGCGGCGAGAGACTGTAGAGGGATGTGATCGGGGCCTAAAGAGGCGTAGTCCCAGGGGCCAGCCCACACTGCGATATGTGTGCACACTAGATCCGTGCAGCAGAGCAGCTCTCCAGTCGTCTTGGATAACCCTTGCCACTGTACCAAGACCTAGCTCTGTCAAACCCGTGTGGTGGCTGGTGTGCAACGGCCACCCCACGTTAAAAAAATCCACTCACAGGCATCTTCCACCCTACAGGATGTAGTTCAGGACCTGGAATATTAGGTCCTTCATTGGAACACCTGTGAACTCATCCTTTTTTAGCGTGGAAGCAAGTCATCCTCGTTACGAGGGACTGCCTATGATGATGATGATCTACATCAAAGTACATCTGCCACAAAATTCCCAATTTCATAAACAATTCAAATGTTTGTGAATCTGATTGCTTGGTTTTTCATTATTTGCACTATTTTTGATATATGCAGATTGAAGATATTGTTTATGTTACCCTAGTACTAATCAAAAATCTATAGAATTAATTGGCCGAAAATTGCAGCCTCGCTGCACCCGACGAGGCCTCGCAAAAGCCGATTCTCGGTGCGCCTAGAACCGGCTTTACCGATCTGTCAAAATTTCTTTAGAGAGATTCTACGCATCCCTGGGAGAAGGACATCCACGCGGGAGAGATTTGAGCTATTTTTTACGCCTGGTAAAAGCAGGTGTATAGCTTACTTATACCAGCGTAACACTTTTAAAGCATAGAAAATTTCAATTTAATCACTCATTTTTTTATTAAAAATCCTGTCCATTAAGGTAAGTTTATTTTTAACCCTATTAAAACACATTTTAAAAAATTTCCAAAAAATATTTTTTTTTCTAAAACATTTAATTACATTTAATTTCAATTAATTTTAAATATGTGGTGTTTTTTTTTTTAATTTATTGTGATGTGTTTCGGTGTTTTATGGGTTTATTCTAATTGATAATAATGAGAGCCCGTACAAACAGAGCTCCCATTTTTATCAATGAGAATACTAGATAGTGATTGGTGGTCCAGGCCCATGTGATTCCAACAGTTGCGTTCGTACGTGGAAAACATCTTTCAGTGCGCTGTGCAGCGAATGAAGGCCTCAGACCGGAATCCTACGTTCCTCCGGGAAACACAGGTAGTTCGTAGATTTTTTTCGGGTCAGAGGCATTTGTACGAAGGAAACCTCCAACCGCAATTTTCAGCCCAAAATGTTTTTGTTTCTATAGGATCATGTCTGATATTTCTGCTTGGTTTAGTGTTTCTACTGTTGATTGTTGCCAAAATAAGCTTTAAGAATCAATGATTAATCAGATACTACAGTTAGAATGTTCCCTCCTATTTCATCTGCCATTACTATTTCATGGGCCACAACCTCAACCACTATCTGCTGCTAGCCTCTCCCTCACTTCCAGACCTACCACGGTTTGATATAACTCAGCCTCATTCTCACTGATCACTCCTTTAGCTCCAAATCTACATAGGATATACGCCACAGAAACAGGCCATTCAACCCAACTAGTCCACACCAGTGTTTATGCTCCATTCGAGCCTCCTCTTGTCTTTCCTCATCTAAATCTATCAGCATAACCCTCTATTCCATTCTCCCTCATATGCTTGTCTAGCCTCCCCTTAAATGCATCGATACTATTCGCTTCGACCACTTCCTGTGGTAGCAAGTTCCACAGTTTCACCACTCTATGGGTAAAGAACTTTCGTCTGAATTCCCTATTGGATTTCTTGATGACTATTTTATATTGATGGTCTCTAGTTATTCTCTTCCCTACAAGTGGAAACATTCTCTCTGTATCCACTCTATCAAAATCTTTCATAATTTTAAAGACCTCTAATAGGTCACCTCTCAGCCTTCTTTTTTCAAGAGAAAAGAGACCCAGCCTGTTCATCCTTTCCTGATACGTATACACTTGCATTTCTGGTATCATCCTTGTAAATCTTCTCTGCACCCTCTCCAGCGCCTCTATATCATTTTTATAACATGATGACCAGAACTGTACACAGTACTCTAAATGTGGTCGAACCAAGGTTCAATACAGGTTCCCCTAGCATAACTTCCCTACTTTTCAATTCTATCCCCCTATAAATGTGCTTGGTTTGCATTTTTATGGCCTTGCTAACCTGTGTCGCAACTTTTAGTGATTTGTGTATTTCCACTGAGATCCCTTTGTTCCTCTACCCCACCTTGACTCGCACCCACCAAGTAATAAACAATATTCTTACTACCAAAATGTACTACCTCACATTTATCTGTGTTCAACTTAATTTTACAATTATATGCCCATTCTGCAAGTTTATTAATGTCCTCTTGTAATTTGATGCAGTTCTCCTCAGTATTGACTATTCCCCCCAATTTGGTTTCTCTGCAAATTTAGAAATTGTGTTTTTGATTTCAAAGTCTAAATCGTTAATGTAAAGTGTGAACAACAGTGGTCCCAGCACTGATCCTTGTGGAACACCACGACCCCCCTTCTGCCACTGTGAATAGCTACGTTTTTCCCCTTCTCTCTGCTTTCTGTCTTGAAGCCAGCGAGCTATCCACTCTGCTACTTGTCTCCTGATTCCGCATTCTCTGACTTTGTTCATCAGTCTATTATGAGGTACCTTATCGAAGGCCTTTTGAAAAACTAGATAAATTACATCTACTGCATTACCATCATGTACTCTCCCTGTTACCTCTTCAAAAAATTCAATGAGGTTGGTCAAACAAGACTTTCCCTTTTGAAATCCATGCTGACTATTCATTATTATATTTTTGGTATCTAGCTGTTCTTCTATTTTCTCCTTTAGCAGTATTCCATTTTTTTTCCTACCACCGATGTTAAGCTCACTGGTCTATAATTCCCTGGACATAGTCTATTCCCCTTCTTGAATATAGGTACAGGTAGAGCGTCTGAAATCCAGAAACCTCTGGACCGAGGCCGTTCCGGATTTCGGAACGTTTTCCGACGTCCCGAATCCAGAACCGCCCAGGAAAAACCTGTGTTGCTGCCATTGGGACAGCAGGATAGGTATGAAGCCCTGCAAAGAAGGTAAGTTAAAGTTTTCATTTTTTAATTATTTTGCAGCAATTCGCTAGAAATGGGTCTTCTAAATGTTTTTTTATTTTTTTAATTTTTTGGCATTTTTTGGGGGTGTTTTCCCCCCTCCCTAGGCCCACCTCACAGCAGTAATCGACCTCGGACTAAAGTTGGCAAGGACCGCGGCTTCCGCTCATTTTTACTGCTGGGCATCTAAATAGTAGCATAGTGATTTGTGGTATTTTTGGAGAAAAAGTACCGCTATCGCCGTTTTTAAAAATGTCCGATTTCGGAACATTTTCCAGATTTCGGACGATCCCGCCACAGATCAGCGTGACGTCCGGATTTCGGAACATTCCGAATTTCGGAACTTCGGATTTCAGATGCTCTACCTGTATTACCGAGCTATCTGCCAGACATCTGGCTCTACACCTGTTTCTAATGAATTATTAAATATGTGTATTAATGCTTCTGCTATCTCAATCCTAGATTCTTTTAAAATGTGTGACTGCAATCCATCCAGACCAGGGGTTTTATCCCCTTTGAGTTTGATTAGTTTATTTAATATATCCACTCTTTTTATTTTAAATGCAATTATCTCATTACTAATCTCATCATCCAATGTGATGTCTACCTGTTCTATTTCCTTGGTAAATACTGAAGCAAAATAATTATTCAATATTTCTGCCATCTCTCTCTTATTGTCTGTGGTATTATCCTGTCTGTTCCATAATGTCCCTATTCCTATCCCACCCTTCCTTTTGTCTTGATGTGCCTGTAAAATATTTTACTATTTTGTTTTAGGTTCCTTCATAATGTAATGTCATAGTTCCACTTTGATTCCTAATTGTTTTTTTGACTTCTCTCCTAATCTCTTCGTATTCTCTCATCATGCACTCCCCTGCTGACTATGTACTTAATATATGCCTCTTTCCTTACCCTCAGTTGTTCCCTTATGGAGTCTCATTTGTGATTAGTTTGTTTTTTCCGTTGAGTGGGATATATTGTTCCTGCACTCTGTTGAACAGTTTTAAATATTTCCCATTTTATTTTCCCAAGTTCTAAACTCAGCCCCTCAAAATCAACAATCTATTAATCTTATACATTTCAAATAAGATAACCTCTCATTCTTCTAAACTTCAATGAGTATAGGCCCAATCTGCTCAACCTTTCTTCATAAAAGGGGCCCGAGAGTCGGAGGAGCCACAGGAGCAGGAGGGGGAGGATCGTGAGGCCCATAAAAGGGGCCCGAGAGTTGGAGGAGCCACAGGAGCAGGAGTGGCAGGGTCGAGAGGCACATAAAAGGGAACCCTAGAGTCGGAGGAGTCAGCTGGTGCAGGGACAAAAGATTTTTTTTTAATTCAAAATCGAACTGTGACGTCACAGCCAAGCGGGTAAATGATTGGCTGGTGGTTTGGTGAGAATTTTATCTTTTCCTTTTTCTTTTTCTTTTCTTATCAGTAGGAAACCTTTGGCATTGTTGCCAAATTAAGTTAATTTAAGGGTTAAGTCATGGTAGGAGAGCCCAGACCCATGTCATGCTCCTCCTGTGCTATGTGGGAAATCAGGGACGCTTCCAGTGTCTCTGATGACTATGTGTGCAGGAAGTGTATCCAGCTGCAGCTCCTGACAGACCACATTGCGGCACTGGAGTTGCGCATGGATTCAGTCTGGAACATCCGCGATGCTGAGGATGTCGTGAATAGCACGTTTAGTGAGTTGGTCACACCACAGGTAAAGGTTACAAAGGCAGATAGGGAATGGGTGGCCATCCGGCAGAGCAGTGGGAGGAAGGTAGTGCAGGGGTCCCCTGCGGTCATCTCCCTCCAAAACAGATATACTACTTTGGATGCTGTTGGGGGAGATGGCTCATCAGGGGAGGGCAGCAGCAGCCAAGTTCATGGCACCATGGCTGGCTCTGCTGCATAGCAGGGCAGGAAGATGAGTGGGAGAGCTATAGTGATAGGGGATTCTATTGTAAGGGGAATAGATAGGCGTTTCTGCGGCCGCAATCGAGACTCCAGGACGGTATGTTGCCTTCCTGGTGCAAGGGTCAAGGATGTCTCGGAGCGACTGCAGGGCATTCTGGAGGGGGAGGGTGAACAGCCAGTTGTTGTGGTGCATATAGGTACCAACGATATAGGTAAAAAACGGGATGAGGTCCTACAAGCTGAATTTAGGGAGCTAGGAGTTAATTTAAAAAGTAGGACCTCAAAGATCGTAATCTCAGGGGTGCTACCAGTGCCACGTGCTAGTCAGAGTAGGACTAGCAGGATACGTGGCTTGAGGAATAGTGCAAGAGGGAGGGATTCAAATTCCTGGGACATTGGAACCGGTTCTGGGGGAGGTGGGACAGTACAAATTGGACGGTCTGCACCTGGACAGGACCGGAACTGATGTCCTAGAGGGAGTGTTTGCTCATGCTGTTGGGGAGGATTTAAACGAATATGGCAGGGGGATGGGAATCTATGCGGGGAGACAGAGCAAAGTTAAATGGGGACAGATGCAAAAGGTAGAAAGGAGATAAGGAAAAGTGGAGGGCAGAGAAATCAAGGGCAAAAATCAAAAAGGGCCACATCACATTATAATTCTAAAAGGACAAAGAGTGTTAAAAAAACAAGCCTGATGGCTCTGTGTCTCAATGCGAGGAGCATTCGTAACAAGGTGGATGAATTAACTGCGCAGATAGCTGTTAACGGATATGATGTAATTGGGATTACGGAGACATGGCTCCAGGGTGACCAAAGCTGGGAACTCAACATCCAGGGGTATTCAATATTCAGGAAGGATAGGCAGAAAGGAAAAGGAGGTGAGATAGCGTTACTGGTTAAAATGGAGATTAACGCAATAGTAAGGAAAGACATTAGCTTGAATGATGTGGAATCTGTATGGGTAGAGCTGCGGAACACCAAAGGGCAGGAAAAGCTCATGAGAGCTGTGTACAGACTACCAAACAGTAGTAGTGAAGTTGGGGATGGCATCAAACAGGAAATTAGGGATGCGTGCAATAAAGGTACAGCAGTTATCATGGGTGACTTTAATCTACATATAGATTGGGCTAACCAAACTGGTAGCAATATGGTAGAGGAGGATTTCCTGGAGTGTATAAGGGATGGTTTTCCAGGCCAATATGTCGAGGAACCAACTAGAGAGCTGGCCATCCTAGACTGGGTGTTGTGTAATGAGATAGAATTAATTAGCAATCTTGTTGTGCGAGGCCCCTTGGGGAAGAGTGACCATAAGATGGTAGAATTCTTCATTAAGGTGGAGAGTGATACAGTTAATTCAGAGACTAGGGTACTGAACTTAAAGAAAGGTAACTTCGATGGTATGAGACGTGAATTGGCTAGGATAGACTGGCGAATGATACTTAAAGGGTTGGCGGTGGATAGGCAATGGCAGACATTTTAAGATCACATGGATGAACTTCAACAATTATACATCCCTGACTGGTGTAAAAATAAAACAGGGAAGATGGTTCAACCGTGGCTAACAAGGGAAATTAGGGATAGTGTTAAATCCAAGGAAGAGGCATATGAATTAGAAAAAGCAGCAAACCCGAGGACTGGGAGAAATTTAGAATTCAGCAGAGGAGGACAAAAGGTTTAATTAGGAGGGGGAAAATAGAGTATGAGAGTAAGCTTGCAGGAAACATAAAAACTGACTGCAAAAGCTTCAATAGATATAAGAGAAAAAGATTAGTGAAGACAAATGTAGGTTCCTTGCAGTCAGAATCAGGTAAATTTATAATGGGGAACAAAGAAATGGCAGACCAATTGAACAAATACTTTGGTTCTGTCTTCACTAAGGAAGACACAAATAACCTTCCGGAAATACTAGGGGACCGAGGGTCTAGCGAGAAGGAGGAACTGAAGGAAATCCTTATTAGTCAGGAAATTGTGTTAGGAAAATTGATGTGATTGAAGGCCAATAAATCCCCAGGGTCTGATAGTCTGCATCCCAGAGTACTTAAGGAAGTGGCCCTAGATATAGTGAATGCATTGGTGGTCATTTTCCAACATTCTATAGACTCTAGATCAATTCCTATGGATTGGAGGGTAGCTAATGTAACCCCACTTTTTAAAAAAGGAGATAGAAAACGGGGAATTATAGACAAGTTAGCTTGACATTGGGAGTGGGGAAAATGTTGGAATCAATTATTAACGATGCAATAGCAGCGGATTTGGAAAGCAGTGACCGGATCAGTCCAAGTCAGCATGGATTTATGAAAGGGAAATCATGCTTGACAAATCTTCTAGAATTTTTTGAGGATGTAACTAGTAGAGTGGACAAGGGAGAACCAATGGATGTGGTCATTTTCCAACATTCTATAGACTCTGGATCAGTTCAAAGGGCTTTTGACAAGGTCCCACACAAGAGATTAGTTGCAAAATTAAAGCACATGATACTGGGGGTAATGTACTGACGTGGATCGAGAACTGGTTGGCAGACAGGAAGCAAAGAGTAGGAATAAATGGGTCCTTTTCAAAATTGCAGGCAGTGATTAGTGGGCTAATGCAAGGTTCAGTGCTAGGACCCCAGCTATTTACAATATACATTAATGATTTAGATGAAGGAATTGAATGTAATATCTCCAAGTTTGCAGATTGACACGAAGCTGGGTGGCAGTGTGAGCTACGAGGAGGATGCTAAGAGCCTGCAGGGTGACTTGGACAGGTTAGATGAGTGGGCAAATGCATGGCAGGTGTAGTATAATGTAGATAAATGTGAGGTTATCCACTTTGGTGGCAAAAACAGGAAGGCAGAGTAGTATCTGAATGGTGACAGATTAGGAAAAGGGGAGGTGCAATGAGACCTGGGTGTCATGGTACATCAGTCTTTGAAAGTTGGGATGCAGGTACAGCAGGCGGTGAAGAAGGCAAATGGCATTTGGTCTTCATAGCGAGAGGATTTGAGTATAGGAGCAGGGAGGTCTTACTAGAGTTGTACAGGACCTTGGTGAGGCCACACCTTGAATATTGTGTGCCGTTTTGGTTTCTTAATTCTGAGGAAGGACAGTCTTGCAATTGAGGGAGTGCAGCGAAGGTTCACCAGACTGATTCCCGGGATGGCAGGACTGCCATATGAAGAAAGACTGGATCGACTAGGCTTATATTCACTTGAATTTAGAAGAGTGAGAGGGGATCTCATAGAAACATATCAAATTCTGACAGGATTGGACAGATTAGATTCAGGAAGAATGTTCCCGATTTGGAGAAGTCCAGGACCAGGGGTCACAGTCTAAGGATAAGGGGTAAGCCATTTAGGACCAAGATGAGGAGAAACTTCTTCACTCAGAGAATTGTGAACCTGTGGAATTCTCTACCACAGAAAGTTTGTTGGATATATTCAAGAGGGAGTTGGATGTGCCCCTTAAGGCTAAAGGGATCAAGGGGTATGGAGAGAAAGCAGGAATGCGGTACTTAAGTTGCATGATCAGCCATGATCATATTGAATGGTGGTGCAGGCTCGAAGGGCTGAATGGCCTACTCCTGCACCTATTTTCTATGTTTCTATGTTTCATAAGATAACCCCCTCATCTCAGCGATCAACCTCATGAACATTCTATGAACTGCCTCCAATGCAAGTATATCCCTCCTTAAATAAGGAGACCAAAACTTACGCAGTACTCCAGGTGTGGTCTCACTAACGCTCTGTAGCAGGACTTCCCTACTTTTACACTCCATTCCAATTGCAACAAAGGCCAACATTCCATTTCCCTTCCTAATTACTTGCTGTACCTGCATGCTAACTTTTTGTGTTTCATGCACAAGAACTCGCTGATCCCTCTGTACCACAGCATTTTGTAATCTCTCCCCATTTAAATAATAATTTGCTTTTTTTCCTACAGACGTGGATAACCTCACATTTTCCCACATTATAATCCATCTGCCAAATTTTTGCCCACTCACTTAGCCTATCTATATCCCTTTGCAAATTCTTAGCGTCCTCCTCACAACTTGCCTTCCCACCTATCTTTGTATCATCAGCAAAGTTGGCTACATTACACTCGATCCCTTCATCCAAATCATTAATATAGATTGTAAATAGTTGAGGCCCCAGCACAGATCCTGTGGCACCCCACTAGTTACTGTTTGTCAACCTGAAAATGACCCATTTATCCTGACTCTCTGTTTTCTGTTACTTAGCCAATCCTCTATCCATGCTAATATATTACTCCCAACCCTGTTGTAAGAATAAAAGTGTTTAGGCAAAGCAGGAACCACCCTCCGCAGCAGAAGCAAGGACAAATGCTTGTGTTTTGCCAGAGCGAAGTGAAATATAACTTTTTATACTTTTTTATAAATCATTATTGTAACATCATTGTATCTGGTGTAACTAAGTAGATCTGTAGGATAGCTGAGGACTGCTGTTTCTCTGCTAGATGTGCATGTGTGTGTGTGTGTGTTTAATAAACTATTCCAAATTGTTTTAAAAGAATCAGTCTTGCTGTCAATTTAATGCCAGAGATTTAGAGATCTTACAGATTGGAGGCTCATCCAGGAGCTGGCGAGACAGCTTTTGATCATTCTTTTGAACAATTGAAAATCTCTGTAGTTGCGATTCTAACCTGTGTTGCGAAGATTAAACTGTAAACTTTTAAAGGGATCGGGAGAAGTTAAGTCTTAAAGAGCAGTCCTTTCGATAGTTGGAACTGTTTAAGTGGGGAACCATCAGTAGTTAAATTCAAAAGGCACAGGATGAAGGGATCGGGTCATGTACAGAAAGCCAGCAAAAGATGTAGAGGGAGTCTATCAGGAGAAAGTATCCAAAAAGTTGACCATAAAGGATATACAAGAGTTACAGGCATAGGCACAGGGACTGTACTTCCATAAGGGCCAACATGCATTCTTTGGGGAGCTTGTGGCATTTATCCAGGAGAAAGTAAATCAAGGAGAGCTAAGGCCAAAATGGGCAAACGGTCTCTTGGCATACAGTGCACATTACTGCGCTCAGAGAGATGAGGAATTAATGAGGCAGGATGCAAGAGAGATTCAGAATTTAAGGGAAGTGATACAAGATTTAAATGAACAAAGGGCAAAAGAGATACAAGACTTAAAAGAATCGCAAGTAAGAGAGTTAAAGAAAAAGAGATTCAAAGTATAAAAGAACATATTGGATAAATGGTTCATTCTCTGGTTGGCAACGAGTAACTAGTGGGGTGCCGCAGGGATCAGTACTGGGACCCCAACTATTTACAATCTATATTAACGACTTGGAAGAAGGGACTGAGTGTAACGTAGCCAAGTTTGCTGATGATACAAAGATGGGAGGGAAAGCAATGTGTGAGGATACAAAAAATCTGCAAAAGGACATAGACAGGCTAAGTGAGTGGGCAAAGATTTGGCAGGTGGAGTATAATGTTGGAAAGTGTGAGGTCATGCACTTTGGCAGAAAAAAATCTAAAAGCAAGTTATTATTTAAATGGAGAAAGATTGCAATGTGCTGCAGTACAGCGGGACCTGGGGGTACTTATGCATGAAACACAAAAGGATTGTATGCAGATACAGCAAGTGATCAGGAAGGCCAATGGTATCTTGGCCTCTATTGCAAAGGGGATGGAGTATAAAAGCAGGGAAGTCTTGCTACAGCTACATAAGCTATTGATGAGGCCATACCTGTAATACTGCGTGCCGTTTTGGTTTCCATACTTACGAAAGGATATACCTGCTTTGGAGGCAGTTCAGAAAAGGTTCACTCGGTTGATTCCGGGAATGAGGGGGTTGACTTATGAGGAAAAGTTGAGTAGATTGGGCCTCTACTCATTGGAATTCAGAAGAATGAGAGGTGATCTTATCAAAACGTATAAGATTATGAGGGGGCTTGACAAGGTGGATGCAGAGAGGATGTTTCCACTGATGGGGGAGACTAGAACTAGAGGGCATGATCTTAAAATAAGGGGCCACCCATTTAAAACAGAGATGAGGAAAAATTTCTTCTCTCAGAGGGTTGTAAATCTGTGGAATTCGCTGCCTGAGAGAGCTATGGAAGCTGGGACATTGAATAAATTTAAGACAGAGATAGACAGGTTCGTAAACGATAAGGGGATAAGGGGTTATGGGGAGCAGGCTCGAGGGGCTGTATGGCCTACTCCTGCTCCTATTTCTTCTGTTCTTCTGTTCTTATGTAAAAGGAAGAAGGCCTCCAACCTACTTGGCAATTAAGAGAGGGAGAAATATAGCATTTCAGACAAGAAATTGATCGATTAAACCACAGTATTGGGCAATTAGAAAGAGGGGCCGAACAGGCAGCTTCATTGCTACAGCAACAAAGCCTCTCAAATTTAAATGCCACAGCAGCCGTCGTTGAAGCAAATGAAAACAGATTAGAGTTAAAAATATATAAATTGGAAAACTTGGGGCTCTGGCAAGTGGTAGAAGATGCTAGGGGGGCATTAACGGAAGTAATTAAGAAGCCACAAAGGGAGGCAGACCACTCCCGGTGCCAACTAGAAATAGCGAGGCTAAAAAGTAAGTTAGGGGAGCAGCAGGCCCTGGTATCTGCAATAACACGGGCAGCCATAATAGAGACAGCAGAATGGGACAAGAGGGAGACAGATTGGGAAGAGGAAGGCAATCAGTATAATCCCCAGGAGGGTGGTGAAGGATGGAATACTTTGGAGACAGGAGGTAGCAGTAGAAACCACTTCTTTACGGCGTAATACGCATGGTCACATCAACAGTAACCATACCGACTCACGGCCCATATCTGGTGCTGATGCCATGGTGGGTAGCCATGAGTTGGGGCCATTAATGATGGGGACAACCCATTGGGAGTTAAAAGAGGTGAGCAAATTTCAGGAGAAGTCACCCTGAGTTAGAACAGAGAGACTTAACACGAGTACTTCTCTTGGCCTGTTCCACTTCCCGAAAAGATAATCTGCCGGACGCAGTCCTCCAGCATGGCACAGTGACCGATGCAGTCATGACCGAGATCCTAAACCATTTAGGAATCCAAAACTTAAACTTAGTGGCTCTGCTTAATCAGACCAAGCAGCGCCCAGAAGAGCCCCCAGAGCCTTCAGTAATTGCTGTACGATATCTATGAATGTACCCAGAACCAGGCACCCGCAAATGCTGCAGTAGGAAAGAATCAGGAACAATTTAAATCAATGTTCGTGATCCAACTCCACCCTTTAGTTAAAACCACCCTGGGAATAGCCATGAGGCCCACCAATCAGTGGACAGATATAGAGAGCAATGCTCAAATAACCTGGAAGGTGGTAAAAGACCAGTTAAAGGTGAAGTCACCATCCACCGCAAATAAACCAGTGTCAATGGTGGAGGGATCTAGGTGTTACCCCTTTAAGGGACAGTGTTTTAATTGTAAGAAGGTAGGCCACCTAGCAAAAGACTGCAACAGACCCAGACAGGCACCATGCCACAGTGCAACGCATAGATAGCTCCCGAGGGACGAATCTCCAAGCCCTCTGGGACGAATGAATGACTGGACCAGTTGATAACCCTCATACAAACTCAAATTGCCACGGGGGGGATGCAAAATCATTTACCAGAGCCTACAATCGCCGATGCACACTCATTATAGAGATCCCTTCAAGGTTCCACTCGATAACAGGGTCCGGCCGCCAAAGATTGGTCGGAAGTGGGGTTCCGACGTGATGATAGCGGGAGGCCAGTAGTCCTTGTTGTCTTCATCATCATAGGCAGTCCCTCGAAACGAGGATAACTTGCTTCCACGTCAAATAGGGATGAGTTCACAGGTGTTTCAATGAAGGACCTAATATTCCAGGTTCCGAACTACATCTTGAAGGGTGGAAGACGCCTGTGAGAGGATTTAAGATGTTTTCTTAAAAGGGGGCTGGCAGCAGACTATGCTTATTGATACCGGCTCAGCTATTACCATCATCCCCACCCCATATCCTGAACGCCATGCAGCGGCGGGCAAGGGTTGTATGACCCTTAAAGGGTTTAATGGTGATTCACCCACATGGCCAGTTGAAAAGCCTGATAGCAGCTGGCGACTGACTATTGATTCTATAAGAAAGTTAAATTCTATAACACCAGCCTGCTCACCGGTAGTAAGAGAAACCCTCACCATATTATCACAAATTTCTGCTCTTTCTAAGTACTTCGCAACCCTCGACATCGCCAATAGATTCTGGAGTATCCCTGTTAAAAGGGAACATCAGTACAAATTCGCGTTCACATTTGAGGACCAGAGCTACACCTGGACATGCCTTCCTCAGGGGTTCCACAATGCGATCTTCCACAAAAGAATGGCTGCAACTTTAAAAGACTTTTCCCGCCCTACCTGCTTGCTGCAGTACGTAGACGACCTACTGCTGGCACCCGACAGCATGGAGGAGCACATGTCCCTTTTGCACAAACCTTTGACATCGTTGGCTCAGGCAGGACTAAAGGTGAATCCCCGTAAGGTTCAATTAGTAAAAGAACGGGTCACCTTTCGAGGAGTGTCCATTTCTCCAGACTTCCAAAACAGCCCTACGATCATTCTTGGGTTTAGTGGGGTACCAAAGTGGGTTTCCTTGCAGCGCCTCAGCAAATGGACATTGGAATTTATGAAAAGAGACATTGATAACATTTCCAAACCCACCATATTGCTGCCACAATTTCTGATCTATGAGGGGGACCCGCATGATTAACTTTGAGACCCATCCTGTGCAGAAAGAGCCCATACAGGCTGCCCCAGATGTCTACATCGATGGATCAACATATCACATTGAGGGATCCCCCCACACCGGGTATGCTGTGGTATTGCCAGAAAGAACCATCCAGCGAAGATGCAACAGACAGTCTTCACAACATGCAGAAATCGCCGCACTTCTAACCGCTGTGAAGGAAACCTCAGATAGATCCATGAATATTTGGTCAGATAGTGCCTATGCTCTAAACACCATGCTCTCCTTGCCCCTATACCACAAAAATGACTATCGTATGACAGACGGTAAGGCCCTGGTCCATGGGCCCTGGTTACGCCTGCTTTGGTCATACCTTAAATAGCGATTCCAGCCCTGCTTCATTAAATAAATTTAAGACAGAAATAGACAGTTTCTTAAACAATATGGGGATAAGGGGTTATGGGGAGCGGGCAGGGAAGTAGAGCTGAGTCCATGATCAGGTCAGCCATGATCTTACTAAATGGCGGAGCAGGCTCGAGGGGCCATATGGCCTACTCCTGCTCCTATTTCTTATGTTCTTATGTTCTTATGAAATGTAGCAGCCCATAGAAAAGGGGGTCCACACTGTGAGGGAAATTCCAGAACAGACAGAGCAGCCAAGAACGCTGCGATTGATGGGGAGATAGAGGATATAGTTGTTGAGCCCTGCAATGCTGTTAGCAAGGGCTCCTCAAAGATCAGCTAGGTTTAAAGTCCCTGCTGCAATAATACTGGTCATATGCTGTTGTAAGCACCTGGCACGAGGAAGGCAGACCCCTTCTTCAACCAACAGCCTGGGCTCCCAATACCATACGAGCCACTGTCCCTGACTCTGCTGATGTTCAAAAGAAAGCCAAACGCCTGCCCGGTGGTGTGTATTCCACCAGAGGTGGGTCAGGAACTGCTCTCCCTCCTTCACTCCCACCCCACAGCAGGGCACTATTTGGTCCTGATAACCTTCTATAAGGTAGCATCCGCAGCTTGGTGGCCTTCCATGAGGGAAACAATCGACCAATATGTGGCACCATGCCTATCGTGCCTGCAGTACAATCCTCCCGCATGCACTAACTGAACTTTGCTTCAAAGCGCACCCCCACCTCAAGGGCCATGGACGCACCTCCAGATAGACTTCTTTGGGCCGCTTCCACAGGCGCAAGGCAATTTTCAGCCTGCCCTAGTGGTGGTGGATCAATTCACTAAATGGATTGAAGCATGCCCCTGCCGCTCCAACACCGCAATCACAGCAGCAAAATACTATTAAATCAAGTGTTTTATAGATGGGGAGGAATAAGCTCATAATAAAGGATAAAACTAAGTACTGTGTGCAATGAGCAAGTATGACCTTAGCTCCTTTAATGAGACTCCAGAGTGCAGGTACCTCCTGGGTGGCCTGCTTATATACTGTGCTCCCAAGGGATGCTGGGATCCCTTGGGACTCCAACAGGTAGGCCCTCTGCTGGTAGTATAATACAGGTTGCAAGAGGTTAAATACATAACATCACTCCCCCGTGAAGTCAATAGTACACTTATTTACATGGTGAGACGATCTGGGGCTTTTCGCTCCCTTGTCGATCGTCTCGGTACAAATGCAGGTGTGGGTGAATTGGTCAGTTCTTCACTGGGCTGCTGGGCAGCCGGCCTTGCTGGGCTACTGGGGATGGTGAGTTCGGCTTCGTGGTCAACCATGATGTCAGTTGCCACTTGTGTGTGTGTTGGAGGGTCAAAGTGGGTGGTGTCTTCTTCGGTTTGTTTGTAGTCGTTGGTGAACCGCAATTTGATTTGGTCCAAATCTGTTTAAAAAAGGGGGCAGACAAAAGGCAGGTAACTATAGGCCAGTTAGTTTAACATCTGTAGTGGGGAAAATGCTTGAAACTATCATTAAGGAAGAATAGCGGGACATCTGGATAGGAATAGTGCAATCAAGCAGATGCAGCATGGATTCATGAAGGGGAAATCATGTTTAACTAATTTATTGGAATTCTTTGAGGATATAACGAGCATGGTGGATAGAGGTGTACCAATGGATGTGGTGTATTTAGATTTCCAAAAGGCATTCGATAAGGTGCCACACAAAAGGTTACTGCAGAAGATAAAGGTACGCGGAGTCAGAGGAAATGTATTAGCATGGATAGAGAATTGGCTGGCTAACAGAAAGCAGAGAGTCGGGATAAGTGGGTCCTTTTCGGGTTGGAAATCGGTGGTTAGTGGTGTGCCACAGGGATCGGTGCTGGGACCACAACTGTTTACAATATACATAGATGACCTGGAAGAGGGGACAGAGTGTAGTGTAACAAAATTTGCAGATGACACAAAGATTAGTGGGAAAGCGGGTTGTGTAGAGGACACAGAAAGGCTGCAAAGAGATTTAGATAGGTTAAGTGAATGGGCTAAGGTTTGGCAGATGGAATACAATGTCGGAAAGTGTGAGGTCATCCACCTTTGGAAAAAAAAAGTAAAAGGGAATATTATTTGAATGGGGAGAAATTACAACATGCTGCGGTACAGAGGGACCTGGGGGTCCTTGTGCATGAATCCCAAAAAGTTTGTTTGCAGGTGCAGCAGGTAATCAGGAAGGCGAATGGAATGTTGGCCTTCATTGCGAGAGGGATGGAGTACAAAAGCAGGGAGGTCCTTCTGCAACTGTATAGGGTATTGATGAGGCCGCACCTGGAGTACTGCGTGCAGTTTTGGTCATCTTACTTAAGGAAGGATATACTAGCTTTGGAGTGGGTACAGAGATGATTCACTTGGCTGATTCCGGAGATGAGGGGGTTACCTTATGATGATAGATTGAGTAGACTGGGTCTTTACTCGTTGGAGTTCAGAAGGATGAGTGGTGATCTTATAGAAACATTTAAAATAATGAAAGGGATAGACAAGATAGAGGCAGAGAGGTTGGGGAGACTAGAACTAGGGGGCACAGCCTCAAAATATGGGGGAGCCAATTTAAAACCGAGTTGAGAAGGAATTTCTTCTCCCAGAGGGTTGTGAATCTGTGGAATTCTCTGCCCAAGGAAGCAGTTGAGACTAGCTCATTAAATGTATTCAAGTCACAGATAGATAGATTTTTAACCAATAAGGGAATTAAGGGTTACGGGGAGCAGGCGGGTAAGTGGAGCGAAGTCCACGGCCAGATCAGCCATGATCTTGTTGAGTGGCGGAGCAGGCTCGAGGGGCTAGATGGCCTACTCCTGTTCCTAATTCTTATGTTCTTATGTTCTTTTGTAAATGTTTTCTGTACGTTCGTCCATTGGCAAATTTGACCTGAAACACCCTATTCCCCTCTTTGGCTGTGACCATGCCAGCGAGCCATTTGGGACCATGTCCATAATTGAGTACAAACACAGGATCGTTGACCTCAATATCGCGTGACAAATTTGCGCGGTCATGGTACACACTTTGTTGATGGTGCCTGCCCTCCACGTGATCATGGAGATCAGGGTGGAGAAGAGAGAGCCTTGTTTTGAGCGCCCTTTTCATGAGCAGCTTGGCTGGGGGAACTCCGGTGAGTGAGTGGGATCTGGTGCGGTAGCTGAGCAGCACTCGGGACAGCCGGGTCTGCAGAGAGCCTTCCGAAACACGTTTCAAGCTTTGCTTGATGGTCTGAACTGCCCGTTCTGCCTGGCCATTGGATGCGGGCTTGAACGGGGCAGATGTGACGTGCTTGATCCCACTGCGGATCATGAATTCCTTGAATTCAGCACTGGTGAAACATGGCCCATTGTCACTGACCAGGACATCAGGCAGGCCGTGCGAGGCAAACATGTCTTGTAGGCTTTCAATAGTGGCTGTGGACGTGCTTACAGACATTATCGCACATTCAATCCATTTTGAGTAAGCCTCCTTGACAACCAAAAACATTTTGCCTAGAAATGGGCCCGTATAGTCCACATGGATCCTCGACCACGGTTTGGGGGGCCACGACCACAAACTTAATGGTGCCTCTCTGGGTGCATTGCTCAGCTGAGAGCAAGTTTTGCACTGGCGCACGCATGACGCTAAATCTGAGTCGATGCCAGGCCACCATACATGGGATCTGGCTATGGCTTTCATCATTACAATGATGTGCAGTTCACAAATGAATGTATCTCTGCATTTTTTGGGCAAGACCACGCGATTGCCCCACAACAAACAGTCCGCCTGCAGGGACATTTCGTCTTTGCGCCTGTGGAACAGCTAAATCACTTTCTGCATCTCCACTGGGACACTGAACCAGCTCCCATGGAGGACAGTCTTTTACCAAGGACAATAAAGGATCCTGACAAGTCCAGGTCCTGATCTGGCGAGCCATGACAGGGGACCTTTCGTTCTCGAATGCATTCATTACCATGAGCAAGTCCGCTGGCTGTGCCATTTCCACCCCGGTGGTGGGCAGTGGTAGCCGACTAAGAGCATCTGCGCAGTTCTGTGCCCGGTCTGTGGCGGATTCCATAGTTGTATGCCAACAGCGTGAGTGCCCATCTTTGGATGCGGGCAGAGGCATTGGTATTAAACCCTTTGCTCTCAGAGAACAGCGATATGAGCGGCTTGTGGTCAGTTTCAAGCTCAAACTTGAGGCCAAATAAGTACTGGTGCATTTTTTTTTACCCCGTAAACGCACGCCAGAGCCTCTTTTTCAATCATGCTGTAGGCACTTTCAGCCTTAAACAAACTCCTGGACGCATAATGCAAAATCCCCGATTCGTTAGCCTGTTGTAACACACACCTGATCCCGTATGACGACGCATCACAAGCCAGCACTAATCTTTTACAAGGGTTATACAGGATAAGCAGTTTGTTTGAACACAACAGAGTTCTGGCTTTCTTAAAGGCAGCCTCTTGTGAAATCCCCCATACCCAGTCATCTCCCTTGCGCAGTAGCGCATGTAGGGGTTCTAGCAGGGTGCTTAACCCAGGTAGGAAATGACCGAAATAGTTAAGGAGTCCCAGGAATGATCGCAGCCCCGTCACGTTCTGTGGTCTCGGCGTGTTCTTGATGGCCTCTGTCTTGGCGTCGGTGGGTCTAATGCTGTCTGCTGCGATTCTTTTTCCCAAGCACTCGACCTCCTGCGCCAGGAAACACACTTCGAGCGTTTCAACCTGAGCCCCACGCGATCCAACCGACTAAGAATCTCTTCCAGGTTCTGCAAGTGTTCGATGGTGTCCCGACCTGTAACCAGTATGTCATCCTGGAAAGCCATGGTGCGAGGAACCGACTTTAGCAGGCTCTCCATGTTCCGTTGGAAGATTGCCGCGGCCGACCGAATCCCGAACAGGCATCTGATATAGATGAACAGACCTTTGTGCGTGTTGATGCAGGTAAGGCCTTTCGAAGACTCCTCCAGCTCCTGTGTCATGTAGGCCGAGGTCAGGTCCAGCTTGGTGAACGTCTTCCCTCCAGCCAGGGTTGCAAATAGGTTGTCTGCCTTGGGTAGCGGGTACTGGTCCTGTAGCGAAAAACGGTTGATCGTTACTTTATAGTCCCCACAAATTCTAACCGTGTCGTCCTCTTTAAGTACCGGGATAAATCGGACTAGCCCATTCGTTGAATTCCATCGGCGCACTGATGCCTTCTCGCTGCAGCCTGTCCAGCTCAATTTCCACTTTCTCACGCATCATATACAGTACCGTCCATGCCTTGTGGTGGATAGGTCGCGTACCAGGAACAAAATGGATCTGCACTTTCGCCCCTGAGAAGCTTCCAATGCCTGGCTCGAACAACGATGGAAACTTGCTCAGAACTTGGGCACATGAGGCGTCGTCGACGGACGAGAGCACTTGGATGTCATCCCAGTTCCAGCGGATTTTTCCCAGCCAGCTTCTGCCTAACAGTGTAGGGCCATTCTCAGGCACAATCCACAGCGGGAGTTCGTGTACTGCTCCATCATAGGAGATATTGCATTCTGCACTGCCAATTACAGGGATTAGTTCCTTGGTGTAAGTCCTTAGTTTGGTGTGAATGGGGCTGAGCTTGGACCTGTGTGCCTTGTTGCACCACAGCCTGTCGAAGGCCTTTTTACTCATTATGGACTGACTCACACCCGTGTCCAGTTCCATTGATACTGGAATTACGTTCAGTTCAACTTTCAACATTATTGGTGGACATTTCGTGGTGAATTTGAGTACCCCTGCACTTCTGCCTCCTCGGTTCAAGTCTCCGATTCAGTGGATCGATCTTCCTCTGCAATGTGGTGGTTTGCAGGGTTTGCAGGGTTTGCAGCTCGCCTGCACATTCGCTCGAGGTGTCCCATTGTTCTGCAACTGTTGCACGCATAGTGTTTGAAGCGGCATTGATGGGGCCGATGATCACCTCTGCAGCACCAACAAGGTATTAATTGCTTAGCATTAACGATTGATGGTGGACTCTGGGTCATCTGAGGTTGGGCAGCAGCAGTCGGCGTGTACGTTCTGCCATGTATATTCCTGCTCGAAAACTACGTTATTTTGTAAACTGTACTGGCCGAAACTTCTTTACTCTGTGAAATCTGCTTGGTGTTGTCGCTGGTGGACATAAATGCCTGGGCTATCTTTACTTAGATTCGGAGTTTCAATGTTTAACAGTTTGCGAAGGATTGTCTCATGGCCAATGCCCAGTACAAAAAAGTCTCTAAGCATTTGTTCGAGGAATCCCTCAAATTCACAATGTCCTGCAAGGTGCCTTGGTTCGGTGACATAGCTCGCCACTTCCTGGCCCTCCGACCGTTGACACGTGTAGAACCGATATATCGCCATCAAAACGCTTTCCTTAGGATTTAGGTGCTCCCAGACCAGCGTACACAATTCTTCACAGGATTTAGCTGTTGGTTTTGCCGGAGCTCGGAGATTCTTCATGAGGCCATAGGTTGTTGCCCCACAGACAGTTAGGAGGATCGCCCTTCGTTTGGTAGCGTTCTTGTCCCCTTCCAGCTCGTTGGCCACAAAGTATTGGTCGAGTCTCTCCACGAAGGCCTCCCAATCGTCCCCTTCTGAGAACTTCTCCAGGATACCGACTGTTCTTTGCATTTGCGCGCGGTTATTCGTTACCTCGTCGCCAATTGATAAGCTCATAATAAAGGATGAAACTGAGTACTGTGTACAATGAGAAAGTGTGATCTTAGCTCCTTTAATGAGACTCCAGAATGCAGGTACCTCGTGGGTGGCCTGCTTATATACCATGCTCCCAAGGGATGCTGGGATCCCTTGGGACTCCAACAGGTAGGCCCTCTGGTGGTTGTGTAATACAGGTTGCAAGGGGTTAAATACATAACAGAGAGTACCAGTACAAGTGGACAGTGATCAAGGTTCACACTTTATTGGTAAAATTTTTACCCACCTGCAGGAAATGTGGGGGATAAAACACAAATTACATATTGCTCACCACCCCCAGTCATCCGGAGGGATCGAAAGGGGGAACAGGACCCTCAAGTTAATGTTAAAAAAATTGCGCGCAGACCACCCACTCAATGGGCTAACATGCTGCCAATGTGCTTAATGGCAATGAGGTCCACACGTCACAAAACAACAGGGGTCTCCCCATATCAGGCCATGACAGGGAGGCTCATGAGAACTAACACCAACAGGGATGAGTCTCCTGACAATGAAACCATGTAGTTCCAAGTGACCGGAACAAGAGGTAGATCACACCGATCAGATGAATCGATTTGTGGCCACCAAATTGGGGAAGTCAAAAAGACAAATTAAAAGGTACTTTGACAAGAAAATACGTCCCTTTGAATATCAGGTGGGAGACTCAGTAATGATTTCAATTTATGGGAAAAAGCTGCCTTTGAGCCCAGGTGGTGGGGACCGCATACGATTATAGACCGACTGAACCCCGCGGTTTATTTGATTCAGTTACCGGGGAAAAGGGGCATTAAGCACAAGAAATGGTTTCACATTAATCAGTTAAAAACTGCCAAAGAGTAAGTACTACACTGATCTCGTTTCCTACAGACAACGATACGGAACCTTATGATTGTTGGGACGATACTGGCCACGACCGAAGTCGAGAGAAGATGGAGGAATGGAAGCTGCAGCATGACTTACGAACATCATCAATGTGCTTTGAGAAGCGATGATGCACTGAAGATACGGGAAGGGGAGGCTCTCCGCTGGAGATATTATTGTACTATAGTAAATCCCCTACGTGTGGCATACACCTTACGAGGTGGGGACCGAATCAGGCTGTCCACTTTTCTCTCTCTCTCTCTGTCTCTCTCTCCAAGTTTAAAACCCATTGTACAACGGTCATCCACTTCACAGAAACATAAACAGCAGAGCTATCAGAACCCTCTAAATGTTTATGATATGCGAGCCCTGAACAGATAAACCATATGAGGAGTCAATAAGGATATTTCCCCCTCAAGGTGGGGGGTCTGTAAGAATAAAAGGGGCCGAAATTCATCACCTCACCTTGCACTGTCGCCGATTGCCGCCGACATTGCTCTTCTTGATCTGCCCAGTGCCACTTTCGAGGTGGCCTGGAGCGTGCGGGAGGGGAGAGCCGCCGCGAAATGCCTGCTGATGTCAGCAGATGACCAAGTGCTCCCAGATTCCTGCGGGCGGGATTCAGTGGCAGAATGAGGGTACAGGCTGGTCTGTCCCCATGGTGAGTATGAAGAACCTGAATTTTTTTTAAATTTCCACAGCAACTTACCTGCATGGGGTCCCCTAGAGATCTTCCAATAGTTTTTTTATTTTTTACTGCTGCATTTTTTTTTCAGATCTTTGACCCTCCGTGGGCCTGACTCCATCCTCGGCGGCACTTGGGCGGTAAGCGCCTCTGTCGCCGAGAATGAGACTTCCCGCCCGATGACCTTCGAGGGACCTCGGCGATGAATATCCCGCCGAAAGTACCATCCGGTATCTCGCCGGCCAGCAGCAGCACTTTGGGCGGGCGGAGGCCTTAATGAAAATCGGCCCCAAAGTGTGTATTGATGATAACATTGATTCTGTATATATAAATGTTAAAAGTGTAGATTATACGGAAAGGCTGCAGTTTTGAAAGAGACAAAATGGATACCTTCCCCAAGCCCATGTGTTCTCTGGCTGGGCAGAACCCAAGGAATAAAGGAAGCATGGCTTTGAAACTCACCAGACAAGAAAAGATCTTAATTGGAAAGCCATTAATCTGATCAAGGAATGGCACTGGTCCTCCAGACAGACACATGTATGAGGAGAAGCCAATCAGGAACGGCCCTGGAAACCAGACCCAATCCTGAGGCTTTCTGAGAAACAATGGACTTAAGGGACATAAAAACTCAAGCAAAAAGATTGCTCGCTCTCTTCTCCTTAGGACATGGCAAAGCAGGAATCTCTTTCCACAGCAGAAGCAAAGACAAACGTCAAGTGCTTGTGCTTTGCCAGAGGGAAGAGAAGTATACTTTTTTATAAATCATAATTGTAACATCATTGTATTTGTTGTAACTAAGTACATCCATAGGATAGTTCACGACTGCTGTTTCTCTGATAGATGTGCATATGTGTGTGTGTAATAAACTATTCCAAATTGTTTTAACAGAATCGGTCTTGCTGTCAATTTAATGCCAGAGATGTAGAAATCTTACACCAGGAGCTCTTATCTTGTGCAGTAACGTTTTAGGTGGCACCTTATCGAATGTCTTCTGGAAATCAAAATATAAGTTCCCCTTTATCCACCCTGCTTGTTACATCCTCAAAGAACTTCAGCAAATTTGTCAAACATGATTTCCCTTTCATAAAACCATGCTGACTCTGCTTGACTGCATTATGATTTTCTAAATGTCCTGCTACTACTTCTTTAATAATGGACTCCAGCATTTTCCCAATGACAGATGTCAAGCTAACTGGTCTACAGTTTCCTGCATTCTGTCTGACTCCTTTCTTAAATAGGGGCTTTTTCCAATCCGCTGGGACCTCACCATAATCCAGGGAATTTTGGTAGATTACAACCAATGCATCCACTATCTCTGCAGCCACTTAATTTAAGACCCTAGGATGCAGGCCATCAGGTCCAGGGAACTTGTCCACCTTTAGTCCCATTAGTTTGCCTAATACTTTTTCTCTAGTGATACAGTTTCTCCCTCCCAATAGCCCCTTGATTATCAATTATTGGGATGCTTTTCGTGTCTTCTACTGTGAAGACCGATACAAAATATTTGTTCAAAGTCTCTGTCATTTCTCTGTTTCCCATTATTAATTCCCAAGTCTCATCCTCTAAGGGATCAACATTTACTTTAGCTACTCGCTTCCTTTTTATATACCTGTAGAAGCTCTTACTGTCTCTTTTTTTATTTCTTGCTAGTTAATATCATAATCTATCTTCTCCCTCTTTCTTATTTTTTTAGTTGTCCTTTGCTGGTTTCTAAAAACTTCTTCCTTCCACTAATCTTCGCAACATTGTATGTCTTTGTTTTCAATTTGATACCATCCCTTACTTCCTTAGTTCGACAAGGATGGTTCATCCTTCTCTTAGTCTTTCTTTTTCACTGGAATATATCTTTGCTGAGAGTTATAAAATATCTCCTTAAATGTCTGCTACTGCTCATCTACCATCGTACCCTTTAAACTATTTTCCCAGTCCACTTTAACCAACTCTGCCTTCATACCTTTGTAATTACCTTTATTTAAGTTCAGGGCACTAGTTTGAGACCTAACTTTCTCACCCTCAAACTGAATTTGAAACTCTACCATGGTATGATCACTCTTCCCAAGAGGATCCTTTACTATGAGATCATTAATAAGTCCTGTCTCATTACACAGTACCAGATCCAAGCTAACCTTCTCCCTGGTTGGTTCCGCAATGTACTGTTCAAGGAGACCATCACGGATACACTCTATAAACTCTTCCTTAAGGCTACTTTGGCCAATTTGATTTGTCCAATCAATATGAAGATTAAAATCGCCTATAATTATTGCCGTACATTTCTTACAAACCTCGATTATTTCTTGATTTATACTCTGTCCTACAGTGTGGCTACTGTTAGGGGACCTATAGACTACTCCCACCAGTGACTTTTTCTCCTTATTATTTCTTATCTCCACCCAAACTGATTCTACATCTTGATCATCTGAGTCAATATCATTTCTCACTACTGCACTGATCTCATCCTTTCTTAACAGAGCTACCCCACCTCCTTTTCCTTTCTGTCTATCGTTTCTGAAATGTCAAATACACCAAAATATTCAGTTCCCAGCTTTGGCCCCCTTGCAACCAAGTCTCTGTAATATTTCCATTTGTGCCATCAACTCATCTATCTTGTTACGAATGCTGCGTGCATTCAGATATAGAGCTTTTAATTTTGTCTTTTTACTATTTTTCCCTACTCTGACCCCACTTTCTGATGCACTCTTATGTTTACACAATCTGTCCCTTCCGTCCCGTGTTCCCTCCACCGCCCCCCCCCCCCCATTATATATCTTAAAGTACTATCTACAGCCCTAGTTAATCAATTCACCAGGACACTGGACCTAATTTTTTTGTAACCATGTCTCAGTAATTCCTACTATGCCTGGTTCCTCACAACGCATGATTGCCTCCAGCTCCCCTGTTTTATTACGTACACTGCGTGCATTGTGGTACAGACAGTTTAACTCATTTTTTATAGGTTTTCGTCTCACTTTATGCTTAACAATCTTTTTAGACTCCTGGGGCTAGATTTTTGGCATTTTGGATTTCAGAACGTTAATCGCAGTGGTGCATCTGAAAGTAGTTTGCACCTTTGGACTGGAGGTTTCGGCAAAGAAGTCATCTGGAGAAGCTTTGGCGTTAAGGCAGGCATTGCACGACTGACAATTTGCCGAAACGTTCGGTGTTAAAGGAGGCAGCCATTTTGCACATGCGCAGTGATAGTTTCTCTATTCTGGTTGTAAACGCTAATGCAGGGCGCAGCAGCTTCCTGCGCACATGCGCATATAAACCGCCCACTTCAGCCACTTCTGCTAAGATGGAGAAGTAAGAGGGAAGGCAGCATGCCAGGTGCTTCAGTCATGAGGCGAGTGAGGCCTGAGTCCTCACTCAGTCTTGCTGGGGGAGCCAGACCTCTCCCCACTGTGTTTAAGCGAATATGGAAGATAGCGCAGGAAGTGTCTGCTGCAGACACTGTGCCAGGACTGGCACACAGCATCGAACAAAGTTCAACGGCCCATACGAGAAAACATCAGAGTGAGTGCAATTTGCGTGGATGTATGCCTCTATGACTTTTAACATTAATCTCACACACTATGTGAAGGTCCCTCTCAACACTCTAGGGTGGCTTTCACAACGCATAATAAAGATGAAGGTTTACTTCGGCACCCATTGGCTTTTAATGATCCACACACATTAACTCTATCATTCACATCATCCCTCGCAATACACTCCAACTGTTGCGATGCCTTTCTGAAAGATCACTTACAGCCCCCATGTTAGATGCCTCCAACATACGAACAGATACTGATGAAGCATACAACATCCAAACAGATTGAATGGAAGCAACAATAACATTCACACAGTATCACCTATTATACTCTCATAGGCATATGTGCCACAACAGCACAGAAACCCTGTCTGAACCCTTCCTATTTTTCTCTTTGCAGTCCAAACACTCCCATAATAGAAGGGAGCAGCTGCGGACAGGCGGGTGTCCTCCTCAACCAATCCCCTTGACGGATGTCGAGGAAGGGGTCTCGGCCCTCATCGGAGTCCCAGCTTGGACAGTTGCCAGGGGCGATGCCGAGACCCCTTCGGGTAGTGAGTGTATGTAAATGGATCGCGCGACTCAATATACTGCATTGAATGATATTATGGAGTTGTGGCGGCCCTTCAAATGAACCTGTGCAATGCCACATTCCTCATGTCACCCTGTCCCCTCCCCAGATGCTAACCACTCGTCTGTTGTTTTCTACTTCCAGGTGACCAACCAGAAGTGCAGCATCCCTCGAGGGAGACCTCCACGTCAGGTCATGGTGAAAACGTCAAGGAAAGGTGAAGATTGCTCTTGCAGAGCATTGCAGCCCACCAGTTGCCTCATCGGGGCTAAGTTCATCGGGGCACGATGTTGACCTCCCGGAGTTTGAAGAGTCGGAGGCAATGCAGTGTTGGGGTAGAATCTCGCAGACTAGCTCTCCGGAGGGCGAGTCAGCAAAGTCGGTCTGCTCAAAGACTGGCAGATATGGAACTGGACCTGGTGGTGATGTCCTAGGAAACCACAGTAATGCACCGTGACCTTATTGATGCATTGGGATGGAGCCCAGCGAGCATTGACAAGACTGTTGCAGAGGCAGCGTCACAGATTGTCATGCGAGTCGTGAATCCAACAAGGGCATCATTGCCCACACACAGTGGTGTTCCAGAGAGTGTGGCGCGAGCCATGGATCACGCCGCAGAATTGAGCACATCACAGATACAAGCTTTGCTTTAGCTTGGCCAAATGATGCAGTCCATGTCTGGTTCCATACTCTCCATGTTCCCCACTGTCCAATGGGGAAGTGACGGTGCCAAAGCAGGCCAGCAAGTTGTTCCTTGACATCATGTTCTGGTTGCTAAGGCCTAGCCCTGTCAAAGTGTTAGTGGCTGCCCGGAAATGGCAGGCGGTCTCATTCCTCAGGATGACAGCATTCCGGATCCCACCACTCACTCGCCAACCATATACCATACACGATTGACACCCCAGCCACCTGTGACTGGTGACGCCAATGATGACGCGCCCCAGTTCAAAGCCGGGCCTTCCAGGCCACGAGCTGGTCCAGGGTGTCCTCAGATGCCATCTGCACCGTCTGGTCCCCCCAACACAGCAGCCCTCTAGCCTTGCTGTATGCCCTGAGGACTTATTGAGGGGGAGCAGCAGGTATGGGAGGGGGTTGAAGGGACGGAGGGAGGGGAAAGTTTTGCAAAGACCCAATAAGGCCTGGCAACAATGTCCACATTGTTATCATCATAGGCAGTCCCTCGAAATTGAGGAAGACTTGCTTCCACTTTAAAAGTGAGTTCTTAGGTGACTGAACAGTCCAATATGGGAATTACAGTCTCTGTCACAGGTGGGACAGACAGTCGTTGGAGGAAAGGGTGGCTGGGGAGTCTGGTTTTCCACATGCTCCTTCCGCTGGCTGCGCTTGCTTTCTGCATGCTCTCGGCGACGAGTCTCGAGGTGCTCAGAACCCTCCCAGATGCTCTTCCTCCACTTAGGGCGGACTCTGGCCAGGGATTCCCAGCTTTCAGTGGGGATGTTGCATTTTATCAAGGAGGCTTTGAGGGTGTCCTTGAAACATTTCCTCTGCCCACCTGGGGCTCGCTTGCTGTGTAGGAGTTCCGAGTAGAGCGCTTGCTTTGGGAGTCTTGTGTCAGACATGCGAACAATGTGGCCTGCCCAACAGAGCTGGTCAAGTGTGGTCAGTGCTTCGATGCTGGGGATGTTGCCTGATCGAGAACATTAAACGTTGGTGCGTCTGTCCTCCAAAGAGATTTGCAGGATCTTACAGAAACATCGTTGGTGGTATTTCTCCAGCGATTTGAGGTGTCTACTATATATGGTCCACGTCTCTGAGCCATACAGGAGGGCAGGTATCAATGCAGCCCTGTAGACCATGAGCTTGGTGCCAGATTTGAGGGCCTGATCTTCGAAAACTCTCTTCCTCAGGCAGCCAAAGGTTGTGCTGGCGCAGTGGAGGCAGTGTTGAACCTCGTCGTCGATGTCTGCCCTTGCTGATAATAGGCTTCCAAGGTATGGAAAGTGGTCCACATATTTCAGAGCCATGCCGTGGATCTTGATGACGGGGGAGCAGTGCTGTGTGGTGGGGTCAGGTTGGTGGAGGACCTTTGTCTTACGGATGTTTAGTGTAAGGCTCATGCTTTCGTACACCTCGCTGAAGATATTGGCCATGACTTGGAGTTCAGTCTCTGAATGTGCGCAGACGCAAGCATCATCCGTGTACTGTAGCTCAACCACAGAGGGTGGGACAGTCTTGGATCTGGCCTGGAGATGACGAAGGTTGAACAGGTTCCCACTGGTTCTGTAGTTTAGTTCCACTCCAGCGGGGAGTTTGTTGAGTGTGAGGTGGAGCATTGCAGCGAGGAAGATCGAGATGAGGGTTGGCGCGATGACGTAGCCCTGCATAACCCCGGTCCGGACGTGGATTGGGTCAGTGGTGGATCTGTTGGTCAGGATCACGGCTTGTATGTTGTCGTGGAGCAGGCGGAGGATGGCGACAAACTTTTGGGGGCAGCCAAAACGGAGGAGGACGCTCCATAGTCCCTCGCAGTTAACAGTGTCGTAGGCCTTTGTACGGTCAAAGAAAGCCATGTACAAGGGTTGGCGTTGATCCCTGCATTTCTCTTGTAGTTGTCGCGCCGTAAAAATCACATCCGTGTGCCCCGTAGTGGGCGGAATTCGCACTGTGACTCAGGGAGGAGCTCCTCAGCCACAGGGAGAAGATAGTTGAGGAGGATTCTAGCAATGACCTTCCCAGTGGCTGATAACAATGTTCAGATTGTACATAGTTGAATGATAATAATGCACTCCTCTTCAATGGTGTTGCTGCATGAATCAGTCTTGTGTTCATTTACATATCGATCACTGCAGGAAGCAGTTTTGTGCTCATTTACATAGTCTTTAAGCACTGTATATTTTTGGGGGCAGAAAAATTGTAAATGTTGCATTTCAAAAAAAATGTTTGTTTGATCTTTGCCATTGGTGCCTTGTGTCTCATTCGCAGAATCAAGTGTAGATGAGCCAGCATGGTGGCACAGAGTAGCGAGTCAACGCTACAACCACACAGTCAATGATCAGCTGCCGACGTAAGGCTCTTGCTACAGCCACATCTCCAAGCTGCCTCTCCTGTCGCTGTGATGGATGCGCAATGGGTTCCTCGCCAGGCTCCTCTTCCTCCTCCTCCTCCTCCTCCTGAGGTGGTCCTCCTATTCCCACTGGCAATGCCTGTCCCCTCATGATGGCTAAGTTGTGTAGCCTGCAGCACATCACAATGAACTCAGAGAACTGCTGAGGGGAGTATTGTAGGCTGCCTCCAGAGCAGTCCAGGCATCGGAAGCGCTGCTTCAGCACACCAGTTGTCTGTTCAATTATGTTGCCTGTGGCTGCATGGCTCTCACTATAGCGCTGCTTGGCTACTGTGGCAGGGTTCCAGAGGGGCGTCATGAGCCAGGTGGCCAGGCAGTATCCTTTGTCCCCAATCAGCCAGCTCTGACCTTGTCTTTGTCGCTGAAACATGGTGAGACACTGCTCTCACACAAGATGAAAGAGTCATGTGCGCTCCCTGGATAGTGGGCATTGACTGCGAGGATGCACTGAGTGTGGTCACAGAGCAGCTGAACGTTTAGGAAGTGGTATCCCTTTCTGTTTCTGAAGACCTCTCCATTGTGTAATGGTGCTCGCAAGGCGACGTGTGTGCAGCCAATGGCACCTTGAACCTTGGAGAAGCCTGCAAATCGTCCAAAGCTTAGAGCCCTCATTCTGGTTGTCCCTGCTTATTGGGAACTTTATGAAGGCCCAACAGCTGGCGGAGGCCGGAGTTCAAGCAGCGAGAGTCCGGGGAGGCGTCAGCGAGGCCTATAAAAGGCCCAACAATCAGCGGAGGCGAGAGTTCGAGCAGCGAGGGTCCGGGGAGGCATCAGAGGGGCCTATAAAAGGCCCAACAGTTGGCGGAGGCCGGAGTTCGAGCAGCGAGAGTCCAGGGAGGCATCAGAGGGGCCTATAAAAGGCCCAACAGTTGGCGGAGGCCGGAGTTCGAGCAGCGAGAGTCCAGGGAGGCGTCAGAGGGGCCTATAAAAGGCCCAACAGTCGGCGGAAGCGGGAATTCGAGCAGCGGGAGTCCGGGGAGGCGTCAGAGGGGCCTATAAAAGGCCCAACAGTCAGCGGAGGCCGGAGTTCGAGCAGCGGGAGTCCGGGGAGGCGTCGGAGAGGCCTATAAAAGGCCCAACAGTCGGCGGAGGTCGGAATTTGAGCAGCGGGAGTCCGGGGAGGCATCGGAGAGGACTTTAAAAGGCCCACAGTCGGCGGAGGCAAGAGTTCGAGCAGCAGGAGTCTGGGGAGGCATCGGAGAGGCTTTTCAAAGGCCCAACAGTCAGCGGAGAGAGTTCAAGCAGTGGGAGTCCAGGGAGGCGTCGGGGGGGCCTATAAAAGGCCCAACAGTCGGCGGAAGCAGGAGTTCAAGCAGCGGGAGTCCGGGGAGGCGTCGGAGAGGCCAGCTGGTGCAGAGGCAGAAGGTAAACAAAGAAACAGAAAGAAATCGAAAGGTGACGTCACAGCCAAGGGGGTAAGTGGTTGGCTGGTGATTGGTGAGTAGCTTTTCTTTTTCTTTTCCTTTATCAGTTGGTAACCATTGTCATTGTTGTTGCCAAATGAAGTTGATCTCGGGGTTAAGTCATGGCAGGATAGCTCGGACACGTGTCATGCTCCTCCTGTGTTAAGTGGGAACTCAGGGACGCTTCCAGTGTCCCTGACGACTACATGTGCGGGAAGTGTATCCTGCTGCAGCTCCTGACAGACCGCATTGTGGCACTGGAGCTGCGGGTGGATTCACTCTGGAGCATCCGAGATGCTGAGGATGTCGTGAATAGCACGTTTAGTGAGTTGGTCTTACCGCAGGTAAAAGTTACACAGACAGATAGGGAATGGGAGACCAACAGGAAGAGCAGTGGAAGGAAGGTAGTGCAGGGGTCCGCTGCGGTCATCCCCCTGCAAAACAGATACACCGCTTTGGGTACTGCTGGGGGGGCTGACTAATCAGGGGAGGGCAGCAACAGCCAAGTCCATGGCACCGTGGGTGGCTCTGCTGCACAGGAGGGCAGGAAAAAGAGTGGGAGAACTATAGTGGTAGGGAATTCTATTGTAAGGGGAATAGATAGACATTTCTGCGGCTGCAATTGAGACTGCAGGATGGTATGTTACCTCCCTGGTGCAAGGGTCAAGGATGTCTCGGAGCGGTTGCAGGACATTCTGGAGGGGGAGGATGAACAGCCAGTTGTCATGGTGCATATAGGTACCAACGATATAGGTAAAAAATGGGATGAGGTCCTATAAGGTGAATTTAGGGAGCTAGGAGTTAAATTAAAAAGTAGGACCTCAAAGGTAGTAATCTCAGGATTGCTACCAATGCCACGAGTTGTTGATGCCAGTTCATTGGATATATTCAAGAGGGAGTTAGATATGGCCCTTACGGCTAAAGGGATCAAGGGGTATGGAGAGAAAGCAGGAAAGGGGTACGGAGAGAAAGCAGGAAAGGGGTACTGAGGTGAATGATCGGTCATAATCTTATTGAATGCTGGTGCATGCTCGAAGGGCCGAATGGCCTACTCCTGCACCTATTTTCTATGTTTCTAAGTCCCTTGTAACCTAGCGAATGCAGCAATGTGCAGCATGCTGCGAGATGCTGCATATGTCTGCTGTTCCTGCCTGGAAGGAGCCAGAGGCATAGAAGGCCATCGCCACTGTAACCTTCACCTCGACGGGCAGCACAGTCCTGTTGGCGCTGGTCGGCTGTAGGTCTGCCTGGATGAGCTGGCATATCTCTGTAAGCACTTCTTTTAGGAAGCGCAGCCTTCTAACGCACTGCACATCAGAGATGTGGAGGTATGAGCGATGTTCCGTGTAAACCCATGGGTGAGGGTAAGGCCTCCTCCCCAAACATCTGCGACCTCTTCGATTCCGTGGCCCAACATGGCCAAGAACCATTCTTCCAGCTTGAAGCCGACTGTCAACAGCAACTAGTATGTTACGCTGGCAAACTAGTATTGGCCCCATTGAAATCTCTCACTGACCTTGTAAACAATGTGTGAGGTCACATAAAAGTGCGACTTTAAACTTTAGTCTCATGCAGCGTTCTACGCTCAACCGTGGCAGTCACTGACAACTGCGATATAAAATCCTCAAGCCTCCCTTTAAATATGCCGCCAATAGAGCCTGCTGCACACTGGGTCCGCCTGTTTTTTTCAGTCGTTTCCTGGGGCGGTCGTTAAATGAGGTGTGAGGGCTGAAAGTTCCACCCGGGGTGCTAGCGCCGCCTTGCACGACGATTTACGTGATAATGACGGACAAACTGGAAGGTAGAGCAGTAGGTTTTTGCACCGCCGCAAAACCATTGGTGAAACTTCCGGCTGGGCAATAAATCCTGGATGCCGTTTCACACCCATAAACAGCATTTACTCCTCCGCCGGGGCGCGAAACGAGGCGCAAATTAGAGGAAAATCCAGCCCCTGTACTATAACTCTGTTTATTCCCTTGCCATCAATGTCCTAACTTACTTTATTCTTTCCTATGCTCTCTGTTTTGTTTATATTTAGGCTGGTTATGTTTCTTGTAGATCCCTCCCCCAGTCTTACTAATTTAAAGCCTTTCCCGCCTCCCTATTTATCCTTTCCACTAGGAAACGGGTCCCATCCTGGTTGAGGTGGAGCCCGTCCAATTTATTAAGGAGTTCACCCTTTCTCTCAGACCCCATCTCTCATGGCCTTGCCCTTGCTCTTGCCTGATAGACAATTTCCAGCACTCTTATTACCAGCCTCCTTACCACACACGTTCCAGGCATCTTACGCACTACGGCCCTGAAATTCGGGTCGGAGGCTTCCCGCGGGCAATTGCCTCTAGCCTGAAACATTTCTACAAAATTACCTGGTGGTCCGGGAGGAGCCTAGGATTCCGGTGGGGAGGCCTTCTCTTCCCGTCCTCCAGGTTCCCACACAGAAGGTGCAGTCACATGTGACTACTCAGCCAATCAGGTACTGTATTCCAGCTTTCTCATTAATAGCAATGAGAACTCTGTATCTACGAGTTCTCACTGCTATTAATGAGAAAAAAAACAAAGACACTAAACACATGTAATAAAAAATAAAAAAACACACCTCACATAATTAAAATTAATTGAAATTAAAGTTAATAAATATGTGAGAATTTTTTTTTTCCTGAGTTTTTAAAAAGTTTTTTTCATTATGCTAAAAATAAATGTAATGTAGTGGGCAGGGTTTTTAAAAATGTGTTTTTTTAATTCAATTTAATTATATTTTTGTATGTTTTTAAACTCTTACGCCTGTGAAAGTGGGCGATGCGCCTACTTTTATCAGGCGCAAGAATTTTGAGGACATTTGCTGGGTAAGATATGGGTAAATCCCGCAACCTTGCCCTTGCAAATGTCCTCGCTCCAGATATGCGTGAGATCAGAAAAGCCAGTTTTCAGCGCATGCACATTGTGCGCTGAAAACCATTTTCCGATGCCTTCCCGGGTCTGTAGAAACTCCGTACGGACCCGGGGAGGCTGGAATTTCAGGGCCTACATGTTTGCTGCCCTATCCAGCCTTTCCTCTGCTCCATCCTTCCAGTCATACCTAGGCTTTCAGCATCCAGAGAACATTTACTCAGCCTTATTCTCTGCCGTACAATGATAGATGTACTACTACGACTACTAGAATCATAGAAATTTACAGCACAGAAGGAGGCCATTGTGTCCATGCTGGCCGACAAAGAGCTATTCAGCCTAATCCCACTTTCCAACACTTGGTCGAAACCTTGTAGGTTACAGCACTTCAAGTGCATATCCAAGTACTTTTTTTTAAATGTGGAGAGGGTGTCTGGCTCTACTACTCTTTCAGGCAGTGAGTTCCAAACCACTACCATCCTTGGACGAAAATCTTTCCCTTCAAATTCCCGCGAAACCTCATACCAATTACTTTAAATCTATGCACCCTGGTTGTTGACCCTTTTGCTAAGGGAAATAAGTCCTTCCTATCCACTCTATCCAGGCCCCTCATAATTTTACACACCTCAATGAGGTCTTCACTCAGCCTTCTCTGTTCTAAATAAATCAAACCCAGCCTATCCAATCTTTCCTCATAGCTAAAATTCTCCAGTCAGGCAACATCCTCGTAAATCTCCTCTGTACCCTTTCTAGTGCAATCACATCTTTCCTGTTATGTCGTGACCAGAACTACACACAGTACTTTAGCTGTGGCCTAACTAGTGTTTTATACAGTTCTAGCATAACTTCCCTGCTCTTATATTCTATAGCTTAGCTAATAAAGGCAATTATCCTGTATGCCTTCTTCACCACCTTATCTACCTATCCTGCTACTGTCAGGGATCTGTGGGCATGCACTCCAAGGTCACCTTGTTCCTCTATACTTCTCAGTGTCCTACCACTTAATGTGTATTCCCTTGTTAGCCCTCCCCAAATCTTACATATCTCTGTATTGAATTCCATTTGCCACTGTTCTACCCACCTGATCAGTTCATTGATATCTTCCTGCAGTCTGCAACTTTCTACTTCATTATCAACCGCACGGCTAATTTTTGTATTATCTTCTTAACCATATCCCCAACATTCAAGTCTAAATCATTAATATATACCAAAAAAGAATGTGACCTTGTACTAAGCCCTATGGAACCCCACTGGAAAAATCCTTCCAGTCACAAGAACACCCATCAACCATTACCCTTTGCTTCCTACTTATAAGCCAATTTTGGATCCAACTTGCCACTTTGCCTTGGATCCCATGAGCTTTTACTTTCGTGACTAGTCTGCCATGTGGGACCTTATCAAAAATATTGCTAAAATCCATATATACTACATCGAATGCACCACCCTCATCGACCCTCCTTGTTACTACCTTAAAAAATTCAATCAAGTTAGTCAAACACGACCTTCCCTGAACAAATCCATTCTGACTGTCCTTGATTAATCCATGTCTTTCTAAATGAAGATTTATTCTGTCCCTCAGAAATTTTTGCAATAATTTTCCCATCATCGAAGTTAGGCTGACTGGCCTGTAATTACTCGGTCTATCCCTTTCTCCCTTTTTCAACAATGGTACAATGTTAGCAATCCTCCAGTCCTCTGGCACCGCACCTGTAGCCAGAGAGGATTGGAAAATGATGGTCAGAGTCTCTCTTGCTTCTCTTAACAGCCTGAGATACATTTCATCTGGGCCTGGAGATTTATCGACTTTAAAAGATGCTTTAATACTTCCTTTTTCACTATGTTTATTTCATCTAATATTTCACACTCCATCTCCCTGATTGCAATGTCTGCATCACTCATCTTTTTTGTGAAAACGGATGCAAAGTATTCATTAAGAAGCAGACCCACGTCTTCCGCCTCCACATACTCCATCATGGTATCTAAAAGGCCCTACTCTTTCTTTAGTTATCCTCTTGCTCTTAATGTATTTATAAAACATCTTTGGGTTTTACTTGATTTCACATGCCAATATTTTTTCATGGGCTCTCCTAATTTTCTTTTTAATTTTACCCCTGCACTTTCTATATTCCTCGAGGTTTTCTGCAGTACTGAGCCCTTAGTATCTGGCATAAGCCTCTTTATCCCACCCTGTATGCCCCTTGACATCCAGGGAGCTCTAGATTTGTTAATCTCATCCTTTTTCTTTAAGGGAGCATACTTGCTCCGAATCCTCAGGATCTTCTTCTTGAATGCCTCTGATACTGAATTACCTTCATGAAGCTGTTTCCAATCCACCTTGGCTCAATCACATCTTGATGGTATGAGAATGAATTGGTTAGGATAGACCTGGCAAATGATACTTAAAGGGTTGACAGTGGATAGGCAATGACAGACATTTATAGAAAACATGGATGAACTTCAACAATTGTACATTCCTGTCTGGAGTAAAAGTAAAACGGGGAAGGTAGCTTAACCATGGCCAACGAGGGAAATTAGGGATAGTGTTAAATCCAAGGAAGAGGCATATAAATTGGCCAAATAAAGCAGAAAATCTGAGGACTGGGAGAAATTTAGAATTCAGCAGAGGAGGACAAAGGGTCTAACTAGGAGGGGGAAAATAGAGTATGAGAGGAAGCTTGCAGGGAACATAAAAACTGACTGCAAAAGCTTCTATTAGATATGTGAAGAGAAAAAGATTAGTGAAAACCAACGAAGGTCCTTCGCAGTCAGAATCAGATGAATTTATAATGGGGAACAAAGAAATGGCAGACCAATTGAACAACTACTTTGGATCTGTCTTCAGGAAGGAAGACACAAATAACCTTTCGGAAGTACTAGGGGTTCGAGGGTCGAGCGAAAAGGAGGAACTGAAGGAAATCCTTATTAGTCATGAAATTGTGTTTGGGAAATTGATGGGATTGAAGGCCGATAAATCCCCAGGGCCTGATAAGTACTCTGGGAGGCAGCCTTAGGAAGTGGCTCTAGAAATAGTAGATGCATTGGTCATCATTTTCCAACATTCGATTGATTCTGGATCAGTTCCTATGGACTGGAGTGTAACTAATGTAACACCACTTTTTAAAAAAGGAGGGAGAGAGAAAACAAGGAATTATTGGCCGGTTAGCCTGACATCCGGTGGTGGGGAAAATGTTGGAATCAATTATTAAAGATGAAATAGCAGCGCATTTGGAAAGCAGTGACAGGATCGGTCCAAGTCAGCATGGATTTATGAAAGGGAAATCATGCTTGACAAATCTTCGAGAGTTTTTTGAGGATGTAACTAGTAAAGTGGACAAGGAAGAACCAGTGGATGTGGTGTATTTGGACTTTCAAAAGGCTTTTGACAATGTCCCACACAAGAGATTAGTGTGCAAAATTAAAGCACATGGTATTGGGGGTAATGTATTGACGTGGATAGAAAACTGGTTGGCAGACAGGAAGCAGAGAGTCGAATAAACGGGTCCTTTTCAGAATGGCAGGCAGTGACTAGTGGGGTGCCGCAGGGTTCAGTGCTGGGACCCCAGCTCTTTACAATATACATCAATGATTAAATGAAGAAATTGAATGTAATATCTCCAGGTTTGCAGATGACACCAAGCTGGGTGGCAGTGTGAGTTGTGAGGAGGACGCTAAGAGGCTGCAGGTTGACTTGGACAGGTTCGGTGAGTGGGCAAATGCATGGCAGATGCAGTATAATGTGGATAAATGTGAGGTTATCCACTTTGGTGACAAAAACAGGAAGACAGAATATTATCTGAATGGTGACAGATTAGGAAAAGGGGAGGTGCAACAAGACCTGGGTGTCATGGTACATCAGTTATTGAAGGTTGGCATGCAGGTACAGCAGGCAGTGAAGAAGTCAAATGGCATGTTGGCCTTCATAGCTACAGGATTTGAGTATAGGAGCAGGGAGGTCTTACTGCAGTTGTACAGAGCCTTGGTGAGGCCACACCTAGAATATTGTGTTCAGTTTTGGTCTCCTAATCTGAGGAAGGATGTTCTTGCTATTGAGGGAGTACAGCAAAGGTTCACCAGACTGGTTCCCGGGATGGCAGGACTGACATATGAGGAGAGATTGGATCAACTGGGCTTGTATCCACTGGAGTTTAAAAGAATGAGAGGGGATTTCATAGAAACATATAAAATTCTGATGAGATTGGACAAGTGAGAGGCAGGAAGAATGTTATACCATTGCTGAGGAGTTCCAGAACAAGGGGTCACAGTCTAAGAATAAGGGGTAAGCCATTTAGGACCGAGATGAGAAGAAACTTCTTCACTCAGAGAGTGGTTAACCTGTGGAATTCTCCACCGCAGAAAGTTGTTGAGGCCAGTTTGTTAGATATATTCAAAAGGGAGTTAGATATGGCCCTTACGGCCAAAGGGATCAAGGGGTATGAAGAGAAAGCAGGAATGGGGTACTGAGGTTGAATGATCAGCCATGATCTTATTGAATGGGGGTGCAGGCTCGAAGGGCCGAATGGCCTGCTCCTGCACCTAATTTCTGTTTCTATGTTTCAACGTAGTAAAACTGTCTTTTCCCCAATTGAGAACTTTTATTCCTGGTCTATCTTTGTTCTTTTCCATAGCTACCCTAAATCTAACTGAATTATGATCACTCGCACCAAAATGCTCTCCCACTGATACCCCTTCCACCTGCCCAGCTTCATTCCCTAAAACTAAATCCAGAACCGCCCCCTCCCTTGTTGGGTTTGCTAAAAAGTACTAGCTAAAAAGTTCTCCTGAATGCAATTTTAGGTATTCTGCACCCTCCATACCCTTCACACTAATTCAATCCCTGTTAATAATAGGATAGTTGGTATCCCCTACTTTTGGTGCCCTAAAGTTTTTGCACTTCTGACAAATTTGACGACATATATGTTCCTCTATCTCCCTCTGACTGTTTGGGAGTGCATAGCACACTTCCAGCAGTGTGATCACCACATTTTTGTTTTTTAGTTCAATCCATATGACCTTATTTGATGATCTTTCTAACATATCATCCATCCTTACAGCTGTAATTGTTTCTTTAATCAATACTGCGAGCCCCTCTCTATCTCGTCTGAAAACCCTTGTAACCAGGAATGTTGAGCTGCCATTCCTGCCCTTCTTTCAGCCATGTCTCAATAATAGCTATATTGTCATACTCCCAAGTATCTATCTGTGCCTGCAGCTCATCTGCTTTATTCCCCAGACTCTTGCATTGCAGTATATATAATTTAGCACTTCCAAACTCCTTTGTTGTATAATTTTTAGCCTTTGATTCCTCTGCCTTCCAAATATGCTTTTCTGCCTTCTATTTCCAGCTTTGCTTCTCTCCCTTCTGAATCTATTCGCAGCTAGTTTAAACCCTCCTCAACAGCATGAGCAAACTCGCACGCGAGGATATTGGTCCTGGCTCTGTTGGGATGCAAACCGTCCGGCTTGTACAGGTCCCATCTCCACCAGAAATGGCGCCAATGCCTCAGGAATATAAAGCGCTCCCTCCTGCACCATCTCTGCAGCCAGTCATTCATCTGCTCCATGCACCTATTCCTGTACTCACTATCACATGGCACTGGGAGTAACCTGGAGATTAGTACCTTAGATGTCCTACATTTTGATCTCTTTCCTAGATCCCTCAATTCTGAGAGCAAATCAATCTGAGCGTGACTCAATAGGAGAGCGAATCAATGGGAGAGCGAATCAATGGGAGAGCGAATCAATGGGAGAGCGAATCAATGGGAGAGCGAATCAATGGGAGAGCGAATCAATGGGAGAGCGAATCAATGCGAGAGCGAATCAATGCGAGAGTGAATCAATCCGAGAGTGAATCAGAGAGTGAATAATTCCGAGAGTGAATCAATCCGAGAGAGAATCAATGCGAGAGTGAATCAGAGAGTGAATCAATGAGAGTGTGAATCATTCCGAGAGTGAATCAAGCCGAGAGTGAGTCAATCCGAGAGTGAGTCAATGCGAGAGTGAATCAACGCGAGAGTGACTCAACCCGAGTGAATCAATGCGAGAGTGAATCAATGCGAGAGTGAGTCAATCCGAGAGTGAAGCAATCCGAGAGTGAAGCAATCCGAGAGTGAAGCAATCCGAGAGTGAAGCAATCCGAGAGTGAAGCAATCCGAGTGATTCAATTTGAGTGTAAATGAATGCGAGAGTGAATCAATCCGAGAGTGAATCAATGCGAGAGTGACTCAATCCGAGAGTGACTCAATCCGAGAGTGAATCAATCCGAGAGTGAATCAATCCGAGAGGGAATCAATCCGAGAGGGAATCCATCCGAGAGGGAATCCATCCGAGAGGGAATCCATCCGAGAGGGAATCCATCCGAGAGGGAATCAATGCGAGAGTGAATCCATCAGAGAGCGAATCAATGCGAGAGTGAATCCATCCGAGAGCGAATCAATGCGAGAGTGAATGAAACTGAGAGTGACTCAATGCGAGAGTGACTCAATGCTAGAGCGAGTCAATCCAAGAGCGAGTCAATGCGAGAACGAATCAATGCTAGAGCGAATCAATGCGAGAGCGAATCAATGCTAGAGCGAATCAATACGAGAGCGAATCAATGCGAGAGCGATTCAATCCGAGAGCGAGTCAATGTTGGAGTGAATTAATGTGAGACTGAATCAATCCGAAAGTGAGTCAATCCGAGAGTGAATGAATGAGAGAGTGAATCAATCCGTGAGTGAATCAACGCGAGAGTGAATCCTTCTCGTTAGATCCTCGGTCCCCAAGTATTTCCAGAAGGTTATTTGTTTCTTCCTTGGTGAAGACAGTAATATTAGTTCAATTGGTCTGCCACTTCTTTGTTCCCCATTATAAATTCGACTGATTCTGACTGCAAGGGACCCACATTTGTCTTCACTAATCTTTTTCTTTTCACGTATCTGTAAAAGCTTTTGCAGTCAGTTTTTATGTTCCCTGCAAGCTTACTCTCATATTCTAATATCCCCCTCCTAATTAAACCATTTGTCCTGCTCTGCTGAATTCTAAATTTCTCTCAGTTCTCAGGTTTGCTGTTTTTTTGGGCCAATTTATATGCCTCTTCCTTGGATTTAACACTATCCCTAATTTTCTATGTTAGCCACAGTTGAGCCACCTTCCCCTTTTTATTTTTACGCCAGACAGGGATGTACAATTGTTAAAGTTCATCCAAGTGATCTTTAAATGTCTGCCATTGCTTATCAACTACCGTCAACCCTTTAAGTATCATTCACCAGTCTATTCTAGCCAATTCACGCCCCATACCGTCGAAGTTACCTATATTTAAGTTCAGGACTCGAGACTCTGAATTAACTGTATCACTCGCCATCTTAATGAAGAATTCTACCATATTATGGTCACTCTTCCCCAATGGGTCTCGCACAACAAGATTGCTAATTAATCCTCTCTCATTACACAACACCCAGTCTAGAATGGCCAGCTCTCGAGTTGGTTCCTCGACATATTGGTCTAGAAAACTATGCCGTATACACTGCAGGAAATCCTCCTCCACCGTATTGCTACCAGTTTGTTTAGCCCAATCTGTATGTAGATTAAAGTCACCCATGATAACTGCTGTACCTTTATTGCATGCATTCCTAATTTCTTGTTTGATGCTGTCCCCAACCTCCCTACTATTGTTTGGTGGTCTGTACACAACTCCCATGAGCATTTTCTGCCTTTTGGTGCTCCGCAGCTCTACCCATACAGATTCCACCTCAGCCACGCTAATGTCCTTCCTTACTATTGCGTTAATCTCCTCTTTAACCAGCACCGCTACCCCACCTTTTTTTCCTTTCAGTCTATCTTTCCTGAATATTGAATACCCTTGGATGTTGAGTTCCCAGCCTTGGTCACTCTGGAGCCATGTCTCCGAAATCCTAATTACATCATATCCGTTAACAGCTATCTGCGCAGTTAATTCATCCAACTTATTACGAATGCTCCTCACATTGAGACACAGAGCCTTCAGGCTTGTTTTTTTAACACTCTTTGTCCTTTTAGAATTATGTTGTAATGTGGCCCTTTTTGATTTTTGCCTTTGATTTTTCTGCCTTCCACTTCTATTTTTCTCCTTTATACCTTTTGCTTCTGACCCCATTTTACTTCCCCCTGTCTCCCTGTGTAGGTTCCCATCCCCCTGTCCTACTAGTTTAAATCTTCCCCAACTAGAAAATACTCCCCTTATGGGAGTGGTGAGTGTTTCTGCATCCACCACTCTTCCAGGCAGCGAGTTCCAGATCCCCACAACACTCTGTGTAAAAGAGCCCCCCCCTCAAATCCCCTGTAAACCTTCCACCAACCACCTTAAAACTATGCCCCCTCATAATAGACCCCTCCACCAATGGAAATAGGCCCTTGCTATCCACTATGTCCAGGCCCCTCAATATTTTGTACACCTCAATGAGGTCTCCTCTCAACCTCCTCTGTCCCAATGAGAACAAACCCAGCCTATCCAATCTGTCCTCATAACTAAGATTCTTCATTCCAGGCAGCATCCTAGTAAATCTCCTCTGCACCCTCTCTAGTATAATCATGTCGTTCCTCTAATACGGCAACATGCACGCAGCACTCCAGCTGTGCCCTAACCAAAGTATTATACAATTTAAGCATAACCTTCCTGCTCTTATATTCTATGCCTCGGCCAATAAAGGCAAGCATTCCGTATGTCTTCTTGACCACCTTATCCAACTGGCCTGCTACTTTCAGGGACCTGTGGACAAGCACTCCAAGGTCCCTTTGTTAATCTACACTATTAAATGGCCTGCTGCTTATTGTATATACCGTTTCCTTATTATCCTTCCCAAAGTGGGCTCACACATCACACTTCTCTGAATTAAATGCCATTTGCCACTGCTCTGCCCACCTGACCAGTACATTGATATCCTCCTGCAGCCCATGACTTTATCATTATCAACCACACAGCCAATTTTAGTGTCATCTGCGAACTTCTTAATCATACTCCCTATATTAAATCTAAATTGTTTATATATACCACAAAAAGCAACGGACCCAGTACTGAGCCCTGCGGAACCCCACTGGAAACATCCTTCCAGTCACAAAAGCATCCATCAATCATTGCCCTTTGCTTCCTACCTCCAAGCCAATTTTGGATCCAACATGCCACTTTGCCCTGGATCCCATGGGCTTTAACCTTCATGACCAGTCTACCATGTGGGTCCTTATCAAAAGCCTTGCTAAAGTCCATATACACTACATCGTACGCACTACCCTCATCGACCCTCTTGGTTACCTCCTCAAAAAATTCAATCAGGTTAGTCAAACACGATCTTCCCTGAACAAATCTGTGCTGACTGTCCCCAATTAATCCTTGACTTTCCAAATGTAGATTTATCCTATCTTTCAGGATTTTTTCCAATAATTTTCCCACCACTGAGGCATCCCACCGCTGGGCGGTGCCAAGAGTTGGTTTTTCGGGTGGTGCATAGTTTCTGATGCACGCCGCCAGAGTGCCTTAAAGGTATGTTGCTTTCAGTCGATTTTGTGTCGCCGACTTTTTCGCTTTCTTTCACTAGCAGTGCAAGGATACTGCTTTGCGAGTGCTGGAGGCGCCTTCCACATGCAGAACATGGAGGCTACTTCGAGGAGGCTGGGCTTGTGGAGAGATTTGAAATGGAGGCAGTGCTGACAGGACAATGCTTCCTGCACATTGTGCATGCCGCAGAGGCACAGAGGAGAAGGCGGCGTTGGGGGCAACGGCTGCAGAGGCAGGCGGGCAAGGTTCACAGGTATCACTGCAGCCCAGCACGGAGAGGGCCAGGGAGATGGCCACAGAGGGGAGGCCAGAGAGCTGCCACAGGAAGGCCCTCAGCAAGGGTGTCCCCTCAGCAGGAGAGCGAGGTACACGGACCCCCCACACCAGATACTGAGCCAGCAGGCCAGGAGGCAGCCTGCAGCGGAGATAGATGCTGGGCAGCAGCAGCCTGCAGAGGTGGAGGAGCCAGCAGAGCAGCAGGGAGAAGCCAATGAGTCACCTCACAGAGCAAGATGGCCACACAGGTGTGGGGGCGACAGGCCATATCGAGAAAGGGTCTTCAGCCAGAAATTCTCATACACTGATATGAATGATGATCAGTGCCTACACAAACTGAGTTTCCAGAAGGACGTCGTGACTGAGCTCTGTAATCTCCTGCAGGCAGAATTGGAGACCCAAACATGGGTGAGGACAGCCCTGAGTGTGGCATCCAAGGCGACTATCGCCCTCAACTTTTATGCGACTGCATCCTTCCAAGCTGACACAGCGGACATGTGCAACATCTCGCAGTTTGAAGCCTTCACAGTGATACGGGAAGTCACAGATGCTCTGTATAGGAGGGGGGCTGACTACATCTCCTTCCCTATGACCAGGGACAAGCAATTGGCACAGCAGACTGCATTTCTGCACATTGTGGGCTTCCCCAGGGTCCAGGGGATCATTGATTGCAACCATGTCGCTCTCAGGGCACCCCAACAAACTCTCACACAATTCAGAAACCGCAAGGGCTTCCTCTCCCTCAATGTTCAGCTCGTTTGCGACCACAACTGCAAGATTCTGCAAGTGGATGGCCCGTTTCCTGGCAGCAGCCGTGACTCTTTCATACTGCACCAGAGCAGTGTGCCACGCCTCTTCACTGGTCCCAATGAAGATTGCGGCTGGCTCCTCGGTGACAAGGGCTACGTACTGAGCACTTGGCTCATGACTCCTCTGCACAACCCGAGAACTGATGGGCAGCTCATGTACACTGAGAGTCTGACAATCATCGAACACTCTATTGGCATTCTCAAGCAGAGGTTCCATTGCCTGGACTGCTCGGGGGGGGGGGGGGGGGGGGAGGGGGGGGGGGGGTGGTGGGGTGCTGCAGTACTCGCCTGAGCATGTCTCCATATTCGTGGTGATCTGCTGCATGCTCCACAACCTGGCCATTATGAGGGCGCAGCCATCGGAAGACGAGGAAGCAGTTGCACCTGTGGAGGAGGAGGACCAGGATGCAGGTGGGCAGCCAGGCAGTAGGTGGCGTCGCCATCGTGAGCCTGCAAGCGAAGCACAATGCCACCTCATCTGGCCATGTCCATGGGCCAACCTGTGAGCCTTCTCACATATCATTCCCGCACAGTAAAATGAGAGACCACAAATTCCAAAAACTAAATAAAGATTTATTAGAACTCAAAAAATGGGTTTCCATAATTAATTACTACCCTTATGCAACTCCCTATAACTGCTCTTAAGCAGACCTATCCTTACACTACACTGCAGAGTCTCCACTGTGGCTGCCTCATGGCTTTGGGAAGGCTGCTATGTGTCTGTAGAGGAAGCTACACAGTTCCTTCTCGGATGCCCTCGACCAGCTCTGGCCTTGGAAGGGCGGCTGAAGACTGTGTCTTCAGTCGGAAGTGACTGAGCGATTCCATGGATGGCAGCAATTGCGGAGTGGCAGGTCACGGCTCAGTACTGCTATGAACCAGAAAGCCCATATCAGTATCCTGGTCCGAGGAGCCAGCACCTCCCCCAGGGCAGCAGCCCCCACCTACCCCATCAAGCTGCTGGAGCTCAGGTCGGCGGGGTGTGGTGGCACCATTAGGTCCCCTATCAAACCGTGGTGGACCCAGCCGCAATGGCAGCAGTGAGACTGCATGAGAGCAGCCACACTCTGGAAGCCATCAGAGACGACAGCACTAAGATGCTCCGTGCCCTGTTGCCCAGAGTGCATGAGAGCATTCTGAGCTTCCAGAGCAGCAGCCATCCTGTCCAAAGAAGCACAGCCATGCTCATTCCCTCGCACCTGTGCTGCAATGGCAGCTGTCACCTCGGTCAAGAGACGCATCATCACAGCTGGATCCGCACGGTCACTCTGGGATTCCGCCATCATCTACACACTGGCAATGATGGTCCCAATGGTGTGCGCAGAGCTGTCCACAATGCAGGAGGCGCACTCCTCCATGCTCCTCACCATTTGCAACAGCCTCTCGGGCACCCCTTGCATTGCTGCCAAGAGCTTGGAATGCATGGCCCCCACCCTTTGTTCATAAGCCCCAACATCGATCGGCTCGTCTGAGCCCTCATCATCAGGACTCAGCAGCGCACTCGCCTCCCCGGAGAGATGGCACCCGAGGCTGTCATAGGCCGGTCAGTCTGACATCGGTGGTGGGGAAAATGTTGGAATGAATTATTAAAGATGAAATAGCAGTGCATTTGGAAAGCAGTGACAGGATTGGTCCAAGTCAGCATGGATTTATGAAAGGGAAATCATGCTTGACAAATCTTCTAGAATTTTTTGAGGAAGTAACTAGTAGAGTGGACAAGGGAGAACCAGTGGATGACGTATATTTAGACTTTCAAAAGGCTTTTGACAAGGTCCCACACAAGAGATTAGTGTGCAAAATTAAAGCACATGGTATTAGGGGTAATGTACTGACGTGGATAAAGAACTGGTTGGCAGACAGGAAGCAAACAGTCGGAATAAACAAGTCCTTTTCAGAATGGCAGGCAGTGACTAGTGGGGTACCGCAAGATTCAGTGCTGGGACCCCAGCTATTTATAATATACATTAATGATTTAGATGAAGGAATTGAATGTAATATCTCCAAGTTTGCAGATGACACTAAGCTGGGTGGCAGTGTGAGCTGTGAGGAGGATGCTAAGAGGCTGCAGGTTGACTTGGACAGGTTCGGTGAGTGGGCAAATACATGGCAGGTGCGGTATAATATAGATAAATGTGAGGTTATCTACTTTGGTGGTAAAAACAGGAAGGCAGGTTATTATCTGAATGGTAGCAGATTAGTAAAAGGGGAGGTGCAACGAGACCTGGGTGTCATGGTGCATCAGTCATTGAAAGTTGGCATACAGGTACAGCAGGCAGTGAAGAAGGCAAATGGCATGTTGGCCTTCATAGCGAGAGGATTTGAGTATAGCAGCAGGGAGGTCTTACTACAGTTTTTACAGGGCCTTGGTGAGGCCATACCTTGAATTTTGTGTACAGTTTTGGTCTCCTAATCTGAGGAAGGACATTCTTGCTATTGAGGGAGTGCAGCAAAGGTTCACCAGACTGATTCCTGGAATGACAGGACTGACATATGAAGAATGACTGGATCGACTAGGCTTATATTCAAAGGAATTTAGAATAATGAGAGGGGATCTCATAGAAACATATAAAATTCTAGATGCAGGAAGAATGTTCACCATGTTGGGGAAGTCCAGAACCAGAGGTCACAGTCTAAGGATAAGGGATAAGCCATTTAGGACCGAGATGAGGAGTAACTTCTTCACTCAGAGAATTGTTAACCTGTGGAATTCTCTACCACAGAAAGTTGTTGATGCCAGTTCATTGGATATATTCAAAAGGGAGTTAGATGTGGCTCTTACTGCTAAAGGGATCAAGGGATATGGAAAGCAGGAATGGGGTACTGAAGTACATGATCAGCAATGATCATATTGAATTGTGGTGCAGGCTCGAAAGGCCAAATGGCCTACTCCTGCACCTATTTTCTATGTTTCTATGTTTCTTGGCCCTTCAAGATGTTGTAGCCCACAAGGTCCCGGTGCTTCATCCAGTGCAGACCCCTCTGCTAAATCTATGTTATCCGATCGCGGACTCCCAGTATCTGAGCTGGTGCGTGGGACTGTAGGAAGCAGAGATGCACTGTTGCTGGCAGAGCTCTCCCCCTCTCCATCTCCCTCATCCGACACGCTGCCAAGATCATCGAGGGTGTCAAGTGTCTCCTCCTCACTGTGGCTGCCAGTTGAGTCAAGGGTGTCTGTATCGCTCATGATGACACTGGGGTTATCATCTGCAAGCATAAAAGGGAGAAGGGGCGCCATGAGGGTGAGGAGCTCCATTGCATCATGCAGCAAGCAGCTTTCACAGAAGTATAAGCAACAGTCAAGTAGGCCATTGCACTGTGAGGGAGAGATGGCATTACAGTCACTAACCCACGCAGCCCCGAGCGCCATCGGAGCAACCAGCAGCCACAGGGAGACCAATGTGTGCGCCCACTAGCCGCTGCACCCTCTGCTCAAAATCTGTGAGCAGCACATTTTGGGATTCGCCCCCCAGTGTCTTATTGGTCGCGTGGTTTTGTGCCACCTTGGCCTTGAAAGCAATGAAGGATTGGTAAGTCTCAGTTTCCCGAGGCCTTGGCAATGAGTGCAAGTGTGGGTCCATTAAATGCAGCTGTGAATCTCAGATGTATGGCATCCTCCATTGTGAGTGTGTACACATACAGGCCTAGCAATCAACAGGCACTTCAGCTACTAAGTAGTGTTGGTGAGAAACAAGTTAAGGTGAAGGAGAGTGCGGCAGATGTAATGTGAGGAGTTAGGGGAACATGTACTCACTTTCATCAACTGCATAAGGTCGGTTAGCCTTTTCCTGCATTGGCTGGGGGTCTGCTGGTAATGAACGTCCTCGAAACCTCCTCCGTTATCTCCCTCCAGGCTTCAGTGAAGACACCTCGAGTTGGTCTCCCACCACTTTCAGGGAAGAATAGCCATCTTCTTCCCTCCACAGCTTCGATTAGAGTCTCGAGTTCTGCGTCACTGAAGCGCCTCCCCCTGCTCAAATCTCCCCTTGCAGCCATCTCCTCGGATGCGGGTCAAAATGAACTCAAGACACAGCTGCAAAGCCTGTCCTTTAAGGCCAGGGAGCAGCTGCATCGTTAGCATGATCATTAGCATTAAATGGATAGGAGGGGAATTTTGCGGTGCAAACGCCACTCCGCAGCCACACCGCTAAAAGCAGCCCTTACCACCAGGCATTACCATTCCACTCCGTTTCTGGCCCAAATAAGCCGAATCTCTATCTTAATGCCACCCCATCCATATCAGTGGTACCAGACACTCAAATGCGATGCATGCGCCCGGTTTTGGGCGAGGGGAAATTTCGGCCCCACAGTATCTGAGCTGGTGACTAGAAGCTTGAAATTGAGTAACAATGTTTCTTCTTCATTTTCCTCTCCTTCTTCATGTTGACCCACTGGCTGGGCAGGCTGGATTCATAGAATCATAGGGCCCAAGTTTGGTCCACCCATGTACCGTCGAAAGGATCACCATGATCCTGATGGAACTTTGGGCAGAAGTTTGATAGAAAAAAAAACGCCAAGCCGTAAAAACGGGCATTATACACCGAATCTGGGCAGCAAATGCGATCCTCGGCAAAGCAACGCCGAGGACAGAGTCAGGCCCAGGGAGGGGGGGCGGGGGGCGGGGGGGGTGGGGGAGCTGAAAAAAAAATGTTCAACAAATTAAAAAGGAACTATTACAAATCCTTCAGAGGACCCCATTCAACAAAATCGTTGCAAAAGAAATGAAGAAAACCATTTCACTAACCTTTTCTTGCAGGTCTTCATACTTACCATTCAGGTAAGACCTGCCTCCACGTGGCGGTCTCTGCTGCTGGAGTGGAAGACCGCCCAGACCAATCTCGGGAGGGAGTGGGCAAGAAGACTTTTGGCGGCGCCGCACGCCAACGGATGCTCCCCAGCGGACTTCTCTCCCTGCTGGCATGAGGACCTGACCAACTCGGTCAGAGGGGAGAGTGTTGAAAAAACAGGAAGACCGCCAAGAAAACTCGGTGGCAGCCAGTGGTACATTCACCAAACTCGGGCCCACAGAAACATAGAAATTTACAGCACGGAAAGAGGCCATTTCGGCCCATCGCATCCGCGCCGGCCGACCAAGTGCTATCCAGCCTAATCCCGCTTTCCAGCCTTGTAGGTTACGGCACTTTGAGTGCATATCCAGGTATTTTTTAAATGTGGTGAAGCTTTCTGCCTCTACCACCCTTTCAGGCAGTGAATTCCAGATCCGCACCACTCTCTGGGTGAAGAAATTTCCTCTCCTATCTCTTCTAAACCTCCCCCCAATGACTTTAAATCTATGCCCCCTGGTTGTTGACCCCTCTGCCAAGGGACACAGGTCCTTCCTATCCACTCTATCCAGACCCCTCATAATTTTATACACCTCCATCAGGTCTCCCATCAGCCTCCTCTGTTCCAAAGAAAACAGGCCCAACATCTCAAATCTTTCCTCATATCTAAAATTCACTAGTCCAGTCAACACTCTGGTAACTCTCCTCTGCACCCTTTCCAGTGCAATCACATCTTTCCTGTAATGTGATGACCAGAACTGCACACAGTGACTATTAGTGTACAAATATTTAATGTATTCATACTCTAGTATTCACACTACTTAATTTTAAGGCTTTATGTATAAATTATAGTCAGCCAGAATGCTTTATTTTGCTATTGCAAATGATTTGCAATTTAGTCGATATTATGAATACAGAAATTGGGCAGTCATGAAGCACTTACCTTCAAATCAGATGATGATGATGTCCGCTTGCAATTTGCAATCATTTTCTGAAAGACTTCTTCTTTTTCATTTTCTTTTAGTTTCTCAAGATCTTCTCTCAGCTTTGAAAACATAGGAGGAGAACATATTATGGCTGATTCATCAACTGGGTGTTCCCTTCGAGTTGCAATGTTTGTAGGGAGCGTTGGTTGGGAAATCATGAGCCTGCAGCCTGAGTGTCCATTCATTTAAATTAGTGGGTGGAAATCAGGAGTTGAGCTCCGAAAATTTCCTGACCAGGATTCCTTGTGACCACCGGTCCTCACATAGAATATCTGATTATGGAGAGAGCCCTATTATACATTCAAACATCAGTTTAACATGTACTAGAGCAGTAACACAGAATATGTTACAGTATTATATGATCCCTATTTCTTCATCTTTCCATCTATCATTAATACTTGGATCAAGCCCTTTTTTAAAATAGTAATGTTGGAAGTTGGGAACGATGAATAGACCTTCGCCCCATTGAATATTTATTAGTCATGGCAGCTTTTCATCTTTTTAACCCCAATTCCTTGTCCTTTCTCCATATCCCTTAGTACCCCTAGGTGTCAAGCATTTATTTGTATATTAAATAGCTCAATTAATTCTGCATTAAATCATAGAATGATACAACACAGAAGGAGGACATTTGGTCCATCGTGCCTGTACCGGCTCTATGAGGAGCTATACAATTAGGCCCACTCCCCTGCTCTTCCCTCATAGCCCTCAAATTTTCCCCTTTAATTATTTTTCCAATTCATCTCAATTGTCAACCCGAAAAACCATCACCAGATCCCAAGGTCAATATCCTTTCCAAGGTGAAGCATCCAAAACTGAATGCAACACTGCAAACTATATCTGCAAGCATACTTCCCTTCCTTTAGCACTCTTAACTCATACGATGAAGCCCAGTGTCCCAATTGCAACTACAATCTAGTTTTTAATGAATGTACCTGGAACCCTAAATCCCTTTGACCATTTTTCTTGACTTAGGCTGTATTCTCATCTCTCTTTCTTGCACTTTATATTGAATGGTATGAGAACCATGCCCATGGTATATCTTAAAGCATTTCTCACATAAAGGGGATTAATTTTCAAACTTTGCATTATTAGCAGGAAGCCTTGTCTGCCAGGTATGCATATCAGAAAATCAGGCTTGTACCTCATTTTCTGACCAAATTGTTCAGCTGGGTGAGATTTCCCACTAGTAGTATGAAGTCAGGAAATTTCCTGCAAGCTCCGATCAATCCATAAGTCCCATTGCTTAAGTTTCTTGACCAGGAAATTAAGTTTTTGCAATGAACTGGAACTTTGTTGAATTTTAAAAGTACCTGATAGCTGCAAAATGAACTTCTACGAATGTATACAAGTGCTCAGAGCTGCGTCATTGAGCATGGTATAGGCTGTCTACAGTAGTCGTTACAAGTAAGTGAAGGTCTACATCCTAGAAATCTCCACCCCTCAAAATTCTAACTTTTGAAAGACCATCAACAGACACTCAACGACTTGGCTTGGGTCTAAGGAACCTAGATACTCATGCTGGGCTACAGATATTGAACCTGTGGTGACTGGCCAAAGGGGGCTCAGGGATAGCAAGGAAATAATTCTTCTCCTCCCCAGAGCTCGAGTCTGAAAGACTAATTTCCAATTTCTAATTATCAACGTAATGGTCTTCAATACATCAGTCACCATAGATAGTACTGATTATATGGTAACAGAGGAGACAGAATAATGGCCCCAAGTTTCCACATGATTTGCTCCTGATCTTTAGGAGCAACTGGTGTAGAACGGAGTATCTTAGAAATCGCAATTCTCCACATTTAAGTTTTCTGCAGTTCTAGTCATGTAGAACAGTTTCACTTTGGAACAGAATTTTTTTTCAAAAGGGGGCGTGTCCAGCCACTGACGCCTGATTTGAAAGTTTCCACAGTGAAAACGTACTCCAAACTAACTTAGAATGGAGCAAGTGAGGATTTTTGTAGGCCTGAAAAAACCTTGTCTACAGATTAAAAAATCAGGCGCAGGTTACAAATTAGACATTTGGAACGAGGTGGGGTGGGGGGGGTGGGGGAAGAGAAGTCATTACATTCTACAATAAATCCTTCGTTATACTTATACAAATATTATACAAATAATTCCAACCTGAATAAAAATTTATAAGCAAAGAAAAGATTAAATAAACCATGTTCCTACCTGTGTGAAAGTGCTTAAGGCAGGGAGAAGGCTGCAGGAAGCCTCACAAGTTGAGGCAGCCGTTCCCGACGGCAGGGGGGGGGGAGGCAGGGAGGAGGCAGCTGTTCCCGACGGCAGGGGGTGGGGAGGAGGCAGTGAGGAGGCAGCCGTTCCCGACGGCAGCAGGCGGGGGGCGGGGGGGGGGAGGCCCCCCTGCCGTCAGTCGGGCCTGTCGGGAAACGGCTGCCTCAACTTCTGAGGCTTCCTGCAGCCTTCTCACTGCTGCAAGAAGCCTCAGTGCTGATCATGGAAGGGCAATGTGGCTTTATTAAAAAATGTTAAAAATTGAACAGCTACAAAGAACTACAAAAATGGCCAAGTGTCAATGTTTCCTTCACACTGCGCGTGCGCGAACGCTCCAATGCGCACGCGCAGGGTTGACGGCATGAAAAAAACTCATTTAAATGGTACCCGCCCCCTCCTACTTACAAAATCGGCGCGAGTGGTAGGCTCCGTCCCCTGGGCGCCGCGCCAAGCTGACATCGAGCTGCAAAGCGCTCGAGAATAGCGCGTTTTTTTTCAGGTTGCGTTTTCCACGCGAAAAACGAGCGCCCAGCTCGGAGGGCGCCTGTTTTGCCGCGTGTGGAAACTTGGGGCCTTAGTTTGCTCCAGTTCTAGTCAGTTAGAACAGTTTCACTTTAGAACAAAAAAATGTTTTCAAAAGGGGGCGTGTCCGGCCACTTACGCCTGATTTCAAAGTTTCGTGAGTGAAAACTTACTCCAAACTAACTTAGAATGGAGTAAGTGAAGATTTTTGTATGCTCGAAAAAACCTTGTCCACACTTTAGAAAATCAGGCGTAGGTTACAAATCAGGCGTAGGGAATGGTGGGGGGAGGTGTTTAAAGGGAAGTTTACAAACATTAAACACTTCAGTTTTACAAATAAAGAGCCATCATCAATAATAAATGATAAATACATCAATAAATCAACCAATAAATCAATCAAAAAAAATTAATAAGAAATAATTTTTTTTTTTAAATCAATAAATAAAACATTTTCTACTTACCGACTGCAGCACCGGGAGCCCTCCAACAGCGTGCTGGGATGCCCCCATCAGTGTGTCTCTGTCAGTGTCTCTATCTCTCTGTCTCTCATTCTCTGTCTGTCAGTGTCTGTGTTTCTGACAGCGAGGGGAGGGGGAGGAGGGGGGGAGCAGAGGGAGGGAAGGGGGTGGAGGGGGAGGGAAGGGGAGAAGGGGGGGAGAAGGGGATAAAGGGGAGAAAGGAGATGGGGGAGTAAGGAGATTGGGGTGGTGGGGGGGAAGGAGATTGGGGTGGTGGGGGGGGAAGGAGATTGGGGGGAAGGAGATTGGGGTGGTGCGGGGGAAGGAGATTGGGGGGAGTGGGAGGGAAAGGTCATTGGGGTGGTGGGGGGGAAGGAGATTGGGGTGGTGGGGGGGGAAGGAGATTGGGGTGGTGGGGGGGGGAAGGAGATTGGGGTGGTGGGGGGGAAGGAGATTGGGGTGGTGGGGGGGGAAGGAGATTGGGGGGGTGGGGGGGAAGGAGATTGGGGGAGGTGGGGGGGGGAGAAAGGAGATTGGGGGGGGGGGTGGGGGAGAAGGAGATTGAGGGGGGTGGAGGGGAAGGGGATTGAGGGGGGTGGGGGGGGGGGAAGGGGATTGGGGGGGGGGGGGGGAGGCTGAACGGGCCGGGCCCGAGACTTCGGGCAGGGCCCGTCCCCAGCACCAGATTTGCAGGTAGGTGGCGTTGGGTCGGGTCGGGGGGGTGGTGGGAGGGAGGGAGGGAGGTTCGGGTCGGGGGGGAGGGAGGGAGGGAGAGAGAGGGAGGTCAGGTCGGGAGGAGGGAGGTCAGGTCGGATCCAGTCCAGGGGCGGGGAGGAGAGCGGGTGTCGGGTCCGGTCCGGAGGCGGGCGGGGGGGGGGGGGGGAGGGGAAGAGCGGGTGTCGGGTCCGGTTCGGAGGGGGGCGGGGGGGGGGAGAGCGGGTGTCGGGTCCGGTCCGGAGGCGGGCGGGGGGGGGGCGGAGAGCAGCGGGTGTCGGGTCCGGTCCGGGGAGGGGGGGGGGGGGGAAAGAGCGCGGGTGTCGGGTCCGGTCTGGAGGCGGGAAGCGGGAGTCGAGTCGGGTCAGGAGGAAGCAGGAGCTGGCCGTGGGAGGAGCCTTATTCACGCAGCCCCAGTGAGGCCATTCGGCCAGGGCTAGGGGTTGCGTGCTTCGGGTCGCTCCCACACAGTTTCCGGCGCCTGGAGCTACTGTACTTGCGCGTATGTGCAGAGGTCCCAGCACTGTTTTCGGCGCAGGGACCTGGCTCCGTCCTCCACAGCTCCTGCTGCGCTGCGCAGAGGGCCAGAGGACCTGCAGGGAGGTGGAGAACCTGGAGGGTTTTTTTAGGCGCACTTTGTGGCGCGAAAAACGGGTGTCCAGGTCGGGACTGCGCCGTTCTAGGCGCGGCTCGAAACTTGGGCCCAATGTTTCTACAAATTCACAGGTTAATTCATTAACTGTTTGAACAAATGTTTGAACATGGCCATGAAAGTCAGGAACATGTACTCACACCCGTTTCGTTTAACTCAATTTGGCCACATTGGCGGTAGCTAGAAGAGAGTATAGGAATGTGAAGAAGGCTCATTTGAAGCATCTGTAGAAGTGATCAGCAATACATAACGGGCAATGATTCTGGGTTTCTGAGTACTTCCAAAATTATGGTCAGTGCTGAACAATTACAACTTTACTCATAATTCCCTACTTTGCGACTAACCAACTTTTGATCAGAAATCAAATTCAAACGTGAAATATTTGAAGTGCCAAACTTACATTCTGTTGCGATAAACGAACAATATTCAGCAACCATTCAGTTACTAACACCACAGTTCATTATAACTATAGATTATAATTCAGGTCATTTAGAAAATAATGGATACAACCTTGCAGATACAATATCTTTTAATTTCCAGTATAATTTTCTTCTAAATCAATCCCTGCTGTTTATGACAATTTACCTCCAACAAATGAGCAAAATACAGTTGTAGCATATTAAAATTTAATTTAATGAGTACTTACAACTTGAGGAATCTTTGCCATTTCTTGTCTGCAGTTTGCTTTAGTCAGGTCCTGAGTGAAGCAAAATAGTTTTACTCGCTCAAAAAAATAGTAAATCATTTGTGCCCATTGGCTGAAGCTTTGTAACAATCAGTAAAACATAAAACTTCTACTCAAAATAAATAAATACATATTCTAAAATTTAAGAGATCACCTTTAGATTAATTCCCTAATTGAGCATTCGTGGCAAGGAGGGGTACTCATCGGGAGTGTTGATCGGAAAATCCTAAGGCCGTGATTGTCCATCCTATTAAATCCCTAGAAGTGCCTCTCCTCACTACAAATCCAGAAATTAGCTCTAATCTTTAGAGGAGATTCAATTGCCAGCCTTTCAGTGAGACACAAGCTGTGGTCTTATTTTGGGTGCATGCTGAATCTTTCTAGCACTATTGCGAAAAATTTCTGAAAAAAATATGGAAACTATGAAAAAGCTCACTAATGCATTTGCAATACAGACCATATTTAGACATTTACACACAATTTTTGCTTTTACATTAAGATTTTAATTAAAACTTTCACAGTAAATACACCATGGCCTGGAAACGCATCCACGTATAAAGAGTTGGGAGGATATCAGAGCAGATTCCAGCTGAATAGTCCTCATATTTTGGCACAGTCAGATCATGGAAGTATCGCAGAGCAGGAGCGGTACATAATTCCATTGTTATCATTCTTTGGGAGGTGGGTATAACGCTCAGTAAAAACATTTGGTATGACTTGCATCTATCTACCTGATCGCCCCCATGGTTATGCTTTTGTTACACCCAATACCAACAATGTCTTCACAGCCAATATAGAGTAAATTCTGAGCAGACCCTCCCCTCCATTAAATTATCACACTACCACAACTCTCTCCCCATTTAACTATATTTTTCCAAATTGCACAGTGTCTAAGACATTTCATTATGCATTTCTAACTATTTCTTGACCTGCCTCAGTAGTCAATTCTCGAACCAGCTGGGCTGACTTTCTCAAAAGTCTATGGGGGTTAAATTGGATGGGCCTGAAAACAGGCGTGGGGATCGCGATGTGCAATTAACCTATGTCCGTTGATTGCAATGCAGGCAGCACGCCAACTTCGATATAAGAAATAGGAGCAAGAGTAGGCCATACGACACCTCGAGCTTGCTCCACCATTCAATAAGATCTTGACTGCTCCTCGACCTCAACTGTACTTTCCTGCCTGATCCCCATATCGCTTGAAAAAGACAAAAAATGCTGGAATTCACAGCGGGTCAGGCAGCATCTGTGAAGAGAAAAACAGAGTTAACGTTTCAAGTCGATGACCCTTCGTCAGAACTGGCAATAGTTTAACATGTAACAGATTCTTAAGGAAGTGCTGGGGCCTGAAAGGGGGATGGGGGGTGGGGGGGGCAGGGGGAGGGGGGGGGGGCAAGGGTGGTGTAAAGAACAAACGGGAAGATCTGTGATAGGGTGGAATTCAGAAGAGATTTGAGAGACAAAAGGGATGATGAGCCGAATTGAGATGGTAATAGCACAAGTTAGGAAACAAAAGATAGGGTCTGAATGGCAGAATAATTACCAGCTGCCATGGGAAAGAACAAAAGGGAAGGTCTGTAAAGTGCCTAAACAAAAGATGAGGTGTTCCCGAGGACGGAGCGTTCCACTCCCACTCTGACCTCTCCGTCGGCCTCCTACACTGTTCCAATGAAGCTCAACACAAGTTCAAGGAGCAACATCTCATGTTTTGTTTAGGTACTTTACAGCCTTCTGAGGTCAACGTTTTCAACAATTTCAGACCATAATCTCTGCCCGCATTTTATTCCCTTTCCTCCCATTTTTTTTTACAAAAACTCCCACTTTTTTATTTTTATTTTATTTCTCTCTACTTCCCATGGCAGCTGGTAATTATTCCGCCATTCACACCCTATCTTCTGTTTCGTAACGTGCTATTACCATCTCAATTCGGCCCATCATCCCTTAAATCTCTTCTGCCTTCCACCCTATCACAAGCCTTCCTTTTTGTTCTTTCCACGCCCCTCCCCTTTCATTGAATATATTTAAGGTGGAGATGGACAGATTTTTGAGCGATAAGGGTGTGAAGGATTATGGGGAGTGGGCAGGGAATTAGATCTGAGCCCAATATCATATCAGCCATGATCTTATTAAATGGCGGAGCAGGCTCAAGGACCAAATGGCCTACTCCTATTTCTTATGTTCTTATGTTCAAGGTCCCAGCACTTCCTTAAGAATCTGTTACATTTTGAACTACTGCCAGTTCTGATGAAGGATCTTCGACCTGAAACATTAACTGTTTCTCTCTCCACAGGTGCTGCCTGACCCGCTGAGATTTGCATCAGTTTCAGGTTTTTTTCAGATTCCAGCATTCTGCATTTGTCCCCATATCTCTTGATTCCCTTAGAGTCTAAAAATGTATCAACCTCCACAATGAATATACTCAACAACTGAGCATCCGCAGCCGTCTGTGGTAGAGAATTCCAAAGATTCACAAAGCCTCTGAGTGAAGAAATTTCTCCTCATCTCAAACCTAAATGGTCAACCATTATCCTGAGACAATGTCCCCTAGTCCTAGACTCTCCAGCCAGGGGAAACAGCCTCGCAGCATGCACCCTATCAAGCCCTCTCAGAATCATATGGCCTAGAAATTGGATAGGGCCCAAAACCGGGCGCAGGGAGCATGAAGTGCAATGTGTCCACATCCGTTCAAAGTGGTGCAGGCGTCACACAAAACCCCTGCCGCCTGCTCATTATAATGTTTGCAGCACTGATCTCAGCACTAAACATGCTGCTGACTGACTCAGCACTGAAAAAGGGGGGTCAATATCAGGTGCAGTCTACTGGCCAATAATGTTTGGCCGAAGCTCTCTGCACTACATAAAGGGAAGGTGTTTTGCTGCAGAAGCACCTCATTGTCATTGTGAAGAAAGCCATGGCCCAAGAAAGAGGGCAAAGTGATTTTGCAATGCGGCACTGGAGGCCTTGGTCCTGGGAGTTCAAAGATGCCGTCAGTTCCTCTGTCTGCAGGGGGGCAGGAGGCTTTCCAGGCAGAACAGCAGAACGCTGCAGGAGGAGATAATTGAAGCCTTCAGTGAGACGAGTGTTATCCCCAGGACCAGGATCAGGTGCCGCAAGAAGTTTAATTACCTCACATGAGTGGTCAAGGTGAGTGACCATGGTTTCATGGACCATAATGGAGGTTGATGGCATAGCAAGAGATCCAGCAGTTTTAAGAATTTATCTGCAGACATCGGGAAACATCAAACGTAACAGCACGGTGACGATTTTTAAAATTTTGCCCTTCAAAGGCTCGGAATTAACATTGACAAGATCTCTCAGTCCAACAATATTGCTCTTTGAAATTAAAAATAAATGGACTCAGGCACAATATATTGGGTTCTTTTAGAACAATAAGAGGCCCAAGTTCAGTTAAATAAAATTGAACAAACAAAATATGTTTAAACTTGGACCAAGTGGGAAGAATTGAACTATGTTTTGAAGATATTATGGGGGAAAATTGAGTACCAGCATTTGGGGGTGGTAAGTCACGAAGCTCGAGACTTTGCGCCAGGCGCAGAAATCTCACCTCTTGCGAGAAATTGGGGTTAAATAACGCGCTCCACTTCGTTTCTGCAAACTCTGCAGGAACAGAAGTAGGCCATACGGCCCTCGAGACTGCTCCGCCATTCAATAAGATCATGGCCGATCTGATCATGGACTCAGCTCCACTTCCCCGCCCACTCCCCATAATCCCTTATCTCTTTATTGTTTGAGAAACTATCTATTTCTGTCTTAAATTTATTCAATGTTTCAGCTTCCACAGCTCTCTGAGGCAGCAAATTCCACAGATTTATAACCCTCTGAGAGAAGAAATTTCTCCTCATCTCTGTTTTTATTGGGCGGCACCTTATTCTAAGATCATGCCCTCTAGTTCTAGTCTCCCCCATCAGTGGAAACATCCTCTCTGCATTCACCTTGTCAAGCCTCCTCATAATCTTACACGTTTGAATAAGATCACCTCTCATTCTTCTGAATTCCAATGAGTAAAGGTCCAACCTACTCAACCTTTCCTCATAAGTCAACCCCCTCATTCCCGGAATCAACCGAGTGAACCTTCTCTGAACTGCCTCCAGCAAGTATATCCTTTCATAAATATGGAAACCAAAACTGCACGCAGTATTCCAGGTGTGGCCTCACCAATACCTTATATAGCTGGAGCATGACTTCCCTGCTTTTATACTCCATCCCCTTTGTAATAAAGGCCAAGACACCATTGGCCTTCCTGATCACTTGCTGTACCTGCACACCAATCTGTTGCGTTTCATGCACAAGTACCCCCAGGTCCCGCTGTACTGCGGCACTTTGCAATCTTTCTCCATTTAAATAATAACTTGCTCTTTGATTTTTTTTTCTGCCAAAGTGCATGACCTCACACTTTCCAACATTATACTCCATCTGCCAAATTCTTGCCCACTCACTTAGCCTGTCTATGTTCTTTTGCAGATTTTTTGTGTCCCACCTCACACATTTCTTTTCCTCCGATCTTTGTATCGTCAGCAAACTTGGCTACATTACACTCAGTCCCTTCTTCCAAGTCGTTAATATAGATTGTAAATAGTTGGGGTCCCAGCACTGATCCCTGCGTGACCCCACTAGTTATTGGTTGCCAACCAGAGAATGAACCATTTATCCCGACTCTCTGTTCTCTGTTAGTTAGCCAATCCTCCATCCATGCTAATATATTACCCCCAACCCAATGAACTTTTATCTTGTGCAGTAACGTTTTATGTGGCGCCTTGTCAAATGCCTTCTGGAAGTCCAAATACACATCCACTGGTTCCCCTTTATCCACCCTGTTCGTTACATTCTCAAAGAATTCCAGCACATTTGTCAAACATGACTTCCCCTTCATAATTCCATGCTGACTCTGCCTGACCGAATTTTGCTTTTCCAAATGTCCTGCTACTGCTTCTTTAATAATGGACTCCAACATTTTCCCAACCACAGCTGTTAGGCTAACTGGTCTATCGTTTCCTGCTTTTTGTCTGTCTCCTTTTTTAAATAGGGGCATTACATTTGCAGTTTTCCAATCTGCTGGGACCTCCCCAGAATCCAGGGAATTTTGGTAAATTACAACCAATGCATCCACAATCCCTGCCGCAACTTTTCTTAAGTCATTAAGTCCAGGGGATTTATCTGCCTGTTGTGTAAGGAAGTCAATAAGGGACATTGAAAATATAAGGAAAGGTAAGGCGAGAGCAAGGGCACTAAGAGGAATCCAGGATTATTAATGACAAAGGAGGATATAAAACATTTTGCTAAGAGTTAAGGTATTCCATGAAAAATAAAGTAGGACATGTTGGCATATGGAAATTGGTTAATTCAGCTTCCGAAATGTGTTCATAGAAACATAGAAACATAGAAACATAGAAAATAGGTGCAGGAGTAGGCCATTTGGCCCTTCGAGCGTGCAACACCATTCAATATGATCATGGCTGATCATGCAACTTCAGTACCCCATTTCTGCTTTCTCTCCATACCCCTTGATCCCTTTAGCCGCAAGGGCCACATCTAACTCCCTTTTCAATATATACAATGAACTGGCCTCAACAACTTTATGTGGCAGAGAATTTCACAGGTTCACAATTCTCTGAGTGAAGAAGTTTCTCCTCATCTCAGTCCTAAATGGCTTTCCCCTTATTCTTACATTGTGACCCCTGGTTCTGGACTTCCTCAACATCAGGAACATTCTTCCTGCATCTAACCTGTCCAGTCCCATCAGAATGTTATGTGTTTCTGTGGGATCCCCTCTCATTCTTCTAAATTCAAGTGAACATAAGCCTAGTCGATCCAGTCTTTCTTCATATGTCAGGCCTGCCATCCCGGGAATCAGTCTGGTGAACCTTCGCTGCACTCCCTCAATAGCAAGAATATCCTTCCTCAGATTAGAACACCAACACTGTACACAATATTCAAGGTGTGACCTCATCAAGACCCTGTGCAACTGCAGTAGAACCTCCCTGCTCCTATACTCAAATCCTCTCGCTATGAAGGCCAACATGCCATTGGCCTTCTTCACCACCTGTACCTGCATGCCAACTTTCAATGACTGACATAGCATGACACCCAGGTCTCGTTGCACCTCCCCTTTACCTAATCTGTCACCATTCCGATAATATTCTGCCTTCTTGCTTTTGCCACCAAAGTGGATAACCTCACATTTATCTACATTATACTGCATCTGCCATGCATTTGCCCACTCATCTAACCTGTCCAAGTCACCCTGCAGCCTTTTAGCATCCTCCTCACAGCTCACACTGCCACCCAGCTTAGTGTCATCTGCAAACTTGGAGATATTACATTCAATTCCTTCGTCTAAATCATTAATGTATATTGTAAATAGCCGGGGTCCCAGCACTGAACTTTACAGTACCCCACTAGTCACTGCCTGCCATTCAGAAAAGGAGCCGTTCATTCCGACTCTTTGCCAACCAGTTTTCTATCCACATCAACACATTATCCCCAATACCATGTGCTTTAATTTTGCACATTAATCTCTTGTGTGGGACCATGTCAAAAGCCTTTTGAAAGTCCAAATACACCACATTCACTGGTTCTCCCTTGTCCACTCTATTAGTTACATCCTCAAAAAATTCTAGAAGATTTGTCAAGCATGATTTCCCTTTCATAAATCCATGCTGACTTGGACTGATCCGGTCAATGCTTTCCAAATGCATTGCTATTACATCTTTATTAATTGATTCCAACATTTTCCCCACTACCGATGTCAGGCTAACGGTCTATTATTCCCTGTTTTCTTTCTTCCCTCCTTTTTTAAAAAGTGGGGTTACATTAGCTACCCTCCAATCCATAGGAACTGATCTAGAGTCTATAGAATGTTGGAAAATGACCACCAATACATCCACTATTTCTAGGGCCACTTCCTTAAGTACTCTGGGATGCAGACTATCAGGCCCTGGGGATTTATCGGCCTTCAATCCCATCAATTTCCCTAACACAATTTCCTGACTAATAAGGATTTCCTTCAGTTCCTCCTTCTCGCTAGACCCTCGGTCCCCTAGTATTTCCGGATGGTTATTTGTGTCTTCCTTAGTGAAGACAGAATCAAAGTGTTTGTTCAACTGGTCTGCCATTTCTTTATTCCCCATTATAAATTCACCTGATTCTGACTGCAAGGGATCTAGAAACATAGAAACTAGATGCAGGAGTAGGCCATTCGGCCCTTCGAGCCTGCTCCGCCATTCAATAAGATCATGGCTGATCATTCCTTCAGTACCCCTTTCCTGCTTTCTCTCCATACCCCTTGATTCCCTTAACTGTAAGAGCCATATCTAACTCCCTCTTAAATATATCCAATGAACTGGCATCAACAACTCACTGTGGCAGGGAATTCCAAAGGCTAACAACTCTCTGAGTGAAGAAGTTTCTCCTCATCTCATTCCTAAATGGCCTATCCCTTATCCTAAGACTATGTCCCCTGGTTCTGGACTTCCCCAACATCGGGAACATTCTTCCCGCATTTGGTGGCCATTAAAGAAACGTGGTTGCAGGGTGGCCAAGACTGGGAATTAAACATATAGGGGTATCCGACGATTCGGAAAGATAGACAAGAAGGGAAAGGAGGTGGGGTAGCTCTGTTAATAAAGGGTGATATCAGGGCAGTTGTGAGAGATGATATTGGCTCTAATGAACAAAATGTTGAATCATTGTGGGTGGAGATTAGAGATAGTAAGGGGAAAAAGTCACTGGTGGGCGTAGTTTATAGGCCCCTAAATAATAACTTCACGCTGGGGCGGACAATAATCAAGGGAATAATGGAGGCATGTGAAAAAGGAATGGCAGTAGTCATGGGGGATTTTAATCGAAATATCGATTGGTCAACTCAAATCGCACGGGGTAGCCTGGAGGAGGAATTCATAGAATGCATACGGGATTGTTCCTTAGAATAGTATGCAACAGAACCTACAAGGGAGCAAGCTATCTTAGATCTGGTCCTGTGTAATGAGACAGGAATAATAAACGATCTCCTAGTAAAAGATCCTCTCGGAAGGAGTGATCACAGTATGGTTGAATTTGTAATACAGGTTGAGGGTGAGGAAGTAGTGTCTCAAACGAGCATACTATGCTTAAACAAAGGGGACTACAGTGGGATGAGGGCAGAGTTGGCTAAAGTAGACTGGAAACACAGACTAAATGGTGGCACAATTGAGGAACAGTGGAGGACTTTTAAGGAGCTCTTTCATAGTGCTCAACAAAAATATATTCCAGTGAAAAAGAAGGGCGGTAAGAGAAGGGATAACCAGCTGTGGATAACCAAGGAAATTAAGGAGAGTATCAAATTAAAAACCAATGCGTATAAGGTGGCCAAGGTTAGTGGGAAAATAGAAGATTGGGAAAATTTTAAATGACAGCAAAGAATGACTAAAAAAGCAATAAAGAAAGGAAAGATAGATTACAAAGTTAAACTTGCGCAAAACATAAAAACGGATAGTAAAAGCTTTTACAGATATATAAAACGGAAAAGAGTGACTAAAGTAAATGTTGGTCCCTTAGAAGATGAGAAGGGGGATTTAATAATGGGAAATGTGGAAATGGCCGAGACCTTAAACAATTATTTTGCTTCGGTCTTCACAGTGGAAGACATAGAAACCATGCCAAAAATTGCTGGTCACAGGAATGTGGGAAGGGAGGACCTGGAGACAATCACTATTAGTAGGGGGGTAGTGCTGGACAGGCTAATGGGACTCAAGGTAGACAAGTCCACTGGTCCTGATGAAATGCATCCCAGGGTATTAAAAGAGATGGCGGAAGTTATAGCAGATGCATTCGTTAGAATCTACCAAAATTCTCTGGACTCTGGGGAGGTGCCAGCGGATTGGAAAGCAGCTAATGTAACGCCTCTGTTTAAGAAAGGGGGCAGACAAAGGCAGGTAACTATAGACCGGTTAGTTTAACATCTGTAGTGGGGAAAATGCTTGAAACTATCATTAAGGAAGAAATAGCGGGACATCTAGATAGGAATAGTGCAATCAAGCAGACGCAGCATAGATTCAAGAAGGGGAAATCATGTTTCACTAATTTACTGGAATTCTTTGAGGATATAACGAGCATGTCGGATAGAGGTGTACCGATGGATGTGGTGTATTTAGATTTCCAAAAGGCATTCAATAAGGTGCCACACAAAAGGTTACTGCAGAAGATAAAGGTACGCGGGGTCAGTGGAAATGTATTAGCATGGATAGAGAATTGGCTGGCTAACAGAAAGCAGAGAGTCAGGATAAATGGGTCCTTTTCGGGTTGGAAATCGGTGGTTAGTGGTGTGCCACAGGGATCGGTGCTGGGACCACAACTGTTTACAATATACGTAGATGACCTGGAAGAGGGGACAAAGTGTAGTGTAACAAAATTTGCAGAAGACACAAAGATTAGTGGGAAAGCGGGTTGTGTAGAGGACACAGAGAGGCTGCAAAGAGATTCAGATAGGTTAAGCGAATGGGCTAAGGTTTGGCAGATGGAATACAATGTCGGAAAGTGTGAGGTCATCCACCTTGGGAAAAAAACAAAAAAAGGGAATACAATTTGAATGGGGAGAAATTACAACATGCTGAGGTCCAGAGGGACCTGGGGGTCCTTGTGCATGAATCCCAAAAAGTTAATTTGCAGGTGCAGCAGGTAATCAGGAAGGCGAATGGAATGTTGGCCTTCATTGCGAGAGGGATGGAGTACAAAAGCAGGGAGGTCCTTCTGCAACTGTATAGGGTATTGGTGAGGCCGCACCTGGAGTACTGCGTGCAGTTTTGATCACCTTACTTAAGGAAGGATATACTGGCTTTGGAGGAGGTACAGAGACGATTCACTCGGTTGATTCCGGAGATGAGGGGGTTACCTTATGAGGATAGATTGAGTAGACTGGGTCTTTACTCGTTGGAGTTCAGAAGAATGAGGGGTGATCTTATAGAAACATTTAAAATAATGAAAGGGATAGACAAGATAGAGGCAGAGAGGTTGTTTCCACTGGTTGGGGAGACTAGAACTAGGGGGCACAGACTCAAAATATGGGGGAGCCAATTTAAAACCGAGTTGAGAAGGAATTTCTTCTCCCAGATGGTTGTGAATCTGTGGAATGCTCTGTCCAAGGAAGCAGCTGAGGCTAGCTCATTGAATGTATTCAAGTCACAGATAGGTAGATTTTTAACCAATAAGGGAATTAAGGGTTACGGGGAGCGGGCGGGTAAGTGGAGCTGAGTCCACGGTCAGATCAGCCATGATCTTGTTGAATGGCGGAGCAGGCCCGAGGGTCTAGATGGCCTACTCCTGTTCCTAATTCTTATGTTCTTATAAGGGAATAAGGGGTTATGGGGAGCAGGCAGGGAAATGAACCTGTGTCCATGACCGGATCAACCAAGATCGTATTAAATGGCGGAGCAGGCTCGAGGGGCCGTATAGCCTGCTCCTAGTCCTCTTTCTTATCTTCTTATGTTGATAGTATTGCCATACTGTAAACTTCCCATCACATACCATTGCAATTTTTGCAGGAGGATGTTGAATTACAAGCCGGTTGAAGGACGGTACATTGAACGTCAACCACCGAATGTTGATGTGTGAGAAATGTAGGGGCCGTAATTGGTGGAGGTTGTGCCCGCAGCTGCCAAGGTTGCGCCGGAAATGTAGTTTTTTGGGGTGATTCCTCCGGAACCGCCCATCTGCCGTTCATATTCCACCCGGCAGGAGATTGGTCGTGCCGCCTGCCCATGCTGGATGTTGCAAATCGCTCATTTTGGTGAGGGATGCTGGCCTCAGATCGACCTGCCGCCCCCCAGAAGGACCACTGGCAAAAAGCAGGTCTGAGCTGGCCGTGAGTCGGTTGGCAGGGAGAAGGGCTCCGAGTGCTGCACATCGCGGGTATGGTGCAGATTCTGCAGCATTATGAGTGGGACTGCTGGAAAAAAGTTTGCTGGATGTTGCTTTAGTTTATTGTTCGTGCTCATGTTTAATTGGTATGTGATAAAAGTGACTAAAATGTGTCTAAGTTGATGGAAACTTTTTTTTTTTACCTTGCTGGCACACCTTCATTTAGAACCACAATGGCCAAGACCAAATCATTATCAATAACTCAAAAGTATGCAGCATGTCACATTTTGTACAGCCAAGTCATGTGGATGGGAAGATATTTGTGGTAAAACAGATGACCTGAGGGACAGATGTGTGTTTCTCACATGGCACCACACATGACGTTAAAATGAGACACTGACCAAGAGGGTCAACAATGTAAGTGTATTTACAAGTGCACAATAACAAAGGTTATATAACATTATTACATTTAGGAACATTTCCACTACCAACACCCACCCTCTATCTGGCACCACCACCTCTCTTCCCCCCCTTGCAGCGATGCCCAAGCTCCTCTTCTTTGCCCCTCCTACACCGTGGCATCCTGCTCCTCTGCCCCTCATTGCCTCTGGTTGACAAGGTTGTGCAGGAGGGCAGCGGGATCTCTGCAGACATGTGCATGTTGGTGAAAAGGCAGGGGAGGTGACCGAAGGCGCCGGGATTTGCTACTCCTCCGGGCCTGTCTGCCTTGAGGGTGTGAGGTCGGGGGCTTGCACTACATGGCCAGAAGCCATCTCGTCACATCGCCTCAACTGTCTCGGTTGTGCGCTCCAACACAGTAATGAGCCGGTCCATCCTGGCATCATGTTGCTGAGTGAACGTGGCGATGCTGCCAGCTATCCCAGCCATTGTCTGGAGCATATCACGACTTATCTGCACGCTCGTCCGTGATAGCTGGATCATCTCCTGAATTGCAGAGAGCGGTGCTGCATCCTCAGCTGGTTGCTCGCTGCTGGTGGGTTCAGGCGCCTTGCTTGCCTTTGCGCCACAGCCTCTATGCTTGGTCGAGCTTGCCAGTATGGACTCCGTTCCAAACCCCACGTTGCGGCCTTTAGCCCCTTTGCTGATACCCCTCACACACACTCACACATCTGGTGCACAACCTTTTTGCACAGGAGGGGGGCAATACATTTTTACTCACTCTGACTGCCGCCACCAAGTCGTTCCAACGTTTTTTGCATTGGTCCCCATCCTGCACGACATTGCCCATTGCGGACACGATCTCAGTGATCTCCCTCCAAATGCATCGGTATTGTGGTGGTGGAGACTTGCCACCGAGCATCCTGGGTGAGGTCTTTATACCTGCGCTCCACCTCCATTACTCGCTCTTCCAGTTCCTCTTCATTAAGCCAGGGAGCTCTGGGCCTGGTTTTGATAGTCACCATTGCAGATTTTTGTCCACCCATCGTCAATGATTAAAGGAATGGCTGCTCAAGACTTTGTGGCTCTCAATTTACAAGACTGTCCCCTCTCCAACTCACACTCTCCCCTTTCCAACTCACAGCAGCAAGAGAATGGTTTTAAGCGCATGTGCAGATGTCCCATCAGCCTCAAACGTGGCCGAAATGACGTCAGGTAGGTGAAAAGACTAAAAAACAAATCTCGCGCATGCGCGTTGCAGGGCCTCCAAAGTTTTCCGATTCGAGAGGCCTGCACCTGCCGCCCGCCAACTCCTGCTGCCTATCACTGACGCCCACACAACCTCGCCGAAAACGGCTCCTGACAGGACCCGGCGGCACTGGGTGGCAAAAAGGTAGGTACCGCCAGGGAACCGCCGAAAAATTGGTGGGCCTTACCGGACATCAATTTCGGGGCCGTAGAGTTGTGTGCATCAGCTGAAGGACGGTACTTTTGACTGGAGGCTACCAAATAAGGCAAGATTACTTCCAGTATGATAAAGAGAATAGTGTATAAATAAAAATGTTTTCCTTTGTTCAGGCAGCACGAGAAAGGACACATGCCTACGTTTGTGTGTTCTATCTGTGAGCACACTCCGCTAGTAAATTGCTTTTTATATTGAAGTTAAAGAATAAAATGATTATAACCATAGGACTGAATTTGTTACTACAGGCAACTCTCGATTATCCGGGTCCCTCAGGGATTGGGCTATTCCGGGTCAACGATTTTTCCGTTAGGGCGAGTTTACATTTATAAGTTAAAACTTTAATGAATCAATACAATCAGCTACAAACAGTAACAAAAAATGAACATTACCAGCATGCATGGACAGGTTCTGTGCTTGGTTTGCTGGTACGCTGGTGAAGTTAGCAGTCTTCTGATTAAAGTCTGTGCCTGGAACCCAGTGCCGGCACTGCCCCCGTTCCCAACACCAGCGGCGGCCGCGAGAGACAGCGGCTGCAACAGCGCACACATACACACACCAGAAAAGCAAGGGCAGAGGAGGGTGATTTTTATGGTGAGTGAGAGAGAGTGTGTGAAAGACCCTTTGGCAGGTCGTCCCGGAGTCCACCCAGTGCCGTGTCTTTTCGGCCCGGGACAGAAGTGGCCGGTACGGGGTCCCTTCGGCCAGGGAGAGAGAATGTGTGATTGTGAGAGAGAGAATGAGCAAATACAAATGCGCAGTGTTTGGAAGGTGATTTTTCCAAATTATTTGAGGCTGTCTTTTCACTTGTTAGCAACAGAATTTTAAATCCCGTTACAACGGTTTTCCGTTGGATTCGTGTACGGACAATCGAGAGTTGCCTGTAATCGGGTGAACGACAGACGGCTGTGTTGGTGTGTATTTGTGCATAGCGGGAAACGGCCTCCTCCTCCTCAGCTGCTCACTGTATAGCTGGTGGTGAGGTTGTGCAACGTTCAGAAGACCACCACAAATCTTAACAACCGCTTCGCCGAGTACTGCAAGGCTCCTCCAAAGCGGTCCAGGGAGCGGAAGCGTTGTTTCAGCACACCAATATTCTGCTCTAAGAACATTGTGCGATCTTCCTGCTCTGCTACACAATGGATTGGCAATTTGTCCACATGATTATTGTGGCTGTCCACACGGGTGGTGACAATTTAATACATAGAAAATTTTGAATTTTAGGCATTCCTAACAGAATTACAACAGGAGTCATCCAGAATGGCAACAGACCAGATTAGAAAATAGACTCAAATTGAGAGACATCTTGTGGATTGTATTCTTCAAAGGAGATATCTGCTAATTCAGGAAAGGGAATGATGTAGCCCAGATGCCTTTGCCTGAAAATGTTCTTCAAATTCAAACTCGTCTTCTCCTCATCTTTCTCCTATTCCAAAAAGATGAAGAGATCTACCCAGAGATCAGTAAAGTAACATCTGGTTTTGAATGAATCAGTCACAGGCAAACATATAATTACCTCAGGTGCTCTGGACTCTACTATAACCAAAGTTTCCTACATTACCACAGTGGCTACACCTCAAAAAGAAGTACTTAATTGGCTGTAAAGCTCTGGAACATCCTGATGTCGTGAAAGGCACTGTATAAATGCAAGTCTTTTTTTCAGTTGATGCCAGCACTGCAACATATGCCCCAGGATACTGCTACAGCCGGAGGAAGGGCAATAGTCTTTTTGCCATCATCATAGAACTTTCAAATGCTGAGGGAACAGCACTGGAAGCAAGGAGATTGCTATGTATCCCATTTGTTGAACGTTCCTGGGAGCACTGTTTTCTTACATTCAATTCCCTTGGAGCTGCAGGCTTGCTTCTGTGTAGTATTGGAACCCAAAGTACCTGTAGCTGAGCGGATCAGGTTTGGACATCATTTTAATTAGAATTGTCTTCCAGTGAACAAACATCCATACGCTCAGTCTCGAGCAAGCTCCTCCACCTACAGTGGGAAGGTTTTGCAGTCAGCACTCTTGTTGGATTTCAGGACCAACCACAATTTTCTGCAGTGCTAAGGCTGATCAGATTATCTGAACAGTAACCAAAGAGCTCTGGTCACTTGATCAAAACCAGCATTTGATGCTGCCAAACAGGTTGCTCAAGGGAGTCAACTGAGACCAAAGTGACCAGCATAAGCCTGAGGACACTGACACTGAAGTGTGGAGAAGAAGATGGGTTAAAGTGCCATCGATGTAATAACAAAAGCTCATCAATGTTGCACATCTTGAAATTTTTCACTGCAAGGCAGTTCCCAGACTGAACTGGACTTTGTCTGATGTAGGAAATAACAAAAAAGGGAAGAAAAATCACTTCCAATGTAAGGAAGCAAAGAACGAAGGGCATGACCCAGAAGCAGGCCTTGTACATAGAAGGAAACCATGGTCACTTTTTCCAGTCGTCTGCGTGTCCTCCATTTAAAGGAACCTCTGCTCATGGATGGTGGGAATTTTGTCGGTATCTGAGGCTGAATAAATGAGGAACACACTGACACAGACAAAATAGAGCTTTAATCTGTAAACTTTCCCCTTCTTTGAAAGAAACTCAAGCTACCTACAGTCTGTTCTTAGCTCAAACTCACTTAATTCAAATGTTTGATATTTCACATTTATTAAAATATTAAATTACCATTTTTCTATGTTATTTACATTGCTTATTTCAAATTACTGAATAACTCAAATTATCTGCACAAAATATGCAACTTTGAATTATCAGTAGACTGCATGGGTCCAAAATTGTCCCTCGCCCAAAACAGGGCACACGCACCCTGTTTCAATTATTTTTAGCACAACTGTGGTTGAAATTGCCTCGAGCGAAATTCCAATCTGTTGTATTTTTTTTATTCGGATCCAGAAGTCGTTCTTAATGGGGGCGGTGACTACACGAGAGGGACGGATACACGGCGGTGGCAACAACTGAGGGACAGAAGTCGGGGGCGGTGCGGAGTTACCGCCGCGATGACATCATCGTGGCGCCGCATCACCACGGCTCTCCCCTTCACTTAAAGGGGAGAGCCTTCGCGATTTTAAAACTTCGGTCCACTGGGCCACCAGGGAGGGTTTCGGCCGGGCCAGTGGCCTGGCACCCAAGAGGAGGTGACAGGCTGCCTGTTTGCGGCCCGGTCGAACCTGGGAGCATAATTGTCAGGCCGACATAGCAGTCGGCTGACAAAAAAAAACATGGCGGCAGCGGCAGTGCATTCTCCCCTTTAAGGGAAGCTGCACCGCTTTGCAGAAGGCCACAGCCTCACTGGACCACCAGGAAAAAACAGATTTTGGCACCGTCAGGCGGGCAGAAGATTTTCAGAGCGAAATTTCGCCGTCGGGGAGGGGGTAGATCGGCTTTGTGCACAGTGGTGGCGCATTTAACACGGATCGGCGTCAGCAGAGCGGTAAGGAGGGGATCAGGGCACGGCCAGGAAACCTCGGAAGGGCAATTGGGTTATCAGCGGCTTCTCCACTCCGAAGCTTGGCCGCCAATTTGCGGTGGCAACAGGCCTTAAGAAGAGGGGCAATTTCGGCCACCATATATCTATACCGCTTTATTAGGACCAGTTTGATGATTATGCACTCCCGGCACAGAGTCTCACCTGCTGACAATGCATAAAAGGAATTCACATGGGCACGATTCACGATTTTCTATCCAAAATTGCAATGAATAGAAAATTGTGGTGAGTGTATATATAAATTCCCAATATACATTCCCAGCATCGTAAGCACACAATCATAAAATTTAATGTAACTTTTTGGGACTTTTACCTATAAGGCCTAGAAATGGTTTTGTTTTAATTTAGGTTACGTTATTGATATATGGTCAGATTTATTTTATAAAGATTATCTCCCAGAGATGCACAAGCTCTTTAGAATATCGATTAGGAAGTTTTCTAAGTGGGATACTAGAGACACCAGCCATCATAAATATCATATTGTTTACTTTTACATGCAAATTTAGCTTTGAGATGTGAGCAATTGCCACCATTATATAGATTGTATTTTAATTCGATGGCCCAGAATATCTAGGGAAAATAAAGACGAGTTCACGATGCATACTGTCGTTACTCCGTTTAAACACATAGAAATTTGTGGTGAGGAAGGATGCTGTGAGTTATGAATCACCACAAATTGCTGCCGATTTGCAATGTTCCACGTTAGCCTCGCAAAAGCAAGAGCTCACCATCAACTTCCTCATGAGTGTCAAGAAATTGCTGGATTTGCGCAGAAAATACAAATTAAACTCGCCACAGAAAGCTAGGGCTTCAACAACGTCTACACTCTGTTAATGCGGTGATTTATGGTTCCTGACATGCAATTCAATCTTGGAGACTCAGAAAGGGAACAACTGAAACTGTGACGTCTCACTGCAGATAAGAAATTATTCCTAGAGGTTTTTTTCAATTTTAAATTAAATGTTTTTCTTACTTTTGCTTTCTGTCTCCCTTATTTCTCTCTTTTAATCCAATCTTTCTCTTTATTTCTCTTTCTGCATCTAATCTGACTCGAATTCACACTACTTCCTCCTCTGTCATTCGCTCTGTTTCTTTCTCTATCCCTAAATGTCTTGGTTAAGGAAATAGACTATTGGTCCCGTCACTCACCAAGGTCCCAGATGTCCCATTTCCTTCATTTTCATTCGCACTTCCAGCATTTTGTGACAAAAATAATTAGAGCTGATTGGTGAGGAAAAAATACAATTCATGGCGCATATAGCGAGATGTCCCAATCCAGCAAATTCTGGGCAATGTGCTTGGCAGGGAGTTTAACTGACAAGACATATAGGTGCTGGATACTTCTGCAACAAGGCCGCTTCTTATTCAAGCTGGTAACTTTGATTGGCAGCTCAGCAAGCCAATCCACAAATCGCATAATGAAGGGAGCAGGGTCTAAGGACAGTCTTTATTTTTCTCACTCTGGAGGGACAATCTGAGATAGTGTGATTCAGTCATAAACACACATACAGGCTCAAGATGGCAATGAACCCATACTGCTTGTAGTTGAAAGAGATTATCAGTTAAAGAAAGAACTTGCATTTATATTGCATCTTTTACAACTTCAGGATATCCTAAAGCACTTCACAGCCAAAGTACTTGTTGAAGTGAAATTGCTGTTGTAATATGAGGAAACACAGCAGCCAACGCGCACAGTAAGGCCCCAACAAACGCCAATCAGAGAAATGCCCAGATAAACTGTTTAGTATTGATGTTTGTTGAGGGATTAATGTTGGGGAGGACATTGGGATAACACCCCTGCTCTTCTTTGAATAGTGCCATGGGATATTTTATATTCACCTGAGAGGGTAGACAGGCCCTCAGTTTAAAATCACATCCACACGACAACACTTGGCACCTCAGTACTACACTGAAGTGCCAGCCTACATTACGTGCTCAAGTCTCTGGAGTGGGGCTGTTTATGGACAGTTAGTGAAGTTTGTATGGAATAGTGGCAGGGTCTTATATTTTTATGTTATGTTAGATTTAGTACTGTGATGTTCTATGATGATCTGACAAAAAAGCAATTGCATGTTGAGATTGCTTCTGAATGTTTACTCAGGCAAGAACAAAGAATCTTGCAATAAAAGCAACTGAGTCAACAAATCATATGAAGACAGAAATGAGACTTTCTGTCCTCTGGGGTAAGTGTCATTTCCATCATTCTATATCTAACGTAGGGGAGCACCCACATGTGATGTTCAGGACCTGTTATTTTTATCTCACGTCACGACACATGTGTACATACATCAAAGCACAATTATTACATTACATTTTCAAATTGTCTTTTTATAATTTAATCACATTTTGTTGCCTACACATTAAAAAGGTGACCACTACCTTCAAATACATATTGTTTTGCTTGTATTCCTCATCACGGTCAGCTGTCAGACACAGAAGAAGATTCAGTATGAAACTTTTTCCTTTTCCTGTTGAATAAAACAATTGATTTAGAATGTTTAATGAAGCTATTTACATATCTAACAGTGTCATCTATGCACTAACATATCTGACCAACCATCATACTGTTGATGTTTACTACACAACCAACAAGACATTTAAGTAAGAAATGGATTAACGGCTGTTCTACTATTATTTGTGGTAAGCAAATAGAATCACAAGAAATATTGGGGGGAGAAATTGCGGTAGCGCAAAAAAGTACGCAAGGGATTCCGACGGGAACTTCTGGTTTAGTGTACCAGGAAGTAAGTGGACTGCCAAATCAAGCGCTACCACTTCCCTTGGAGCTCTAAAGCCGGCAAGAGGGGCAGTAGCAGTGCAGCGGTGCCCAATGTCGAGGGAAGCGCTGCCGGGAACAAAGGCTCCTTCCCTCCCTTAAAGGGAAGGGCCATCGCTGCAGGCTCTGCATGAAGTTGAGGTCCCTCGTCACTGACAGCAGCTACGATCCGCGACGATCAGCCCCAAGCACTCTAACAGAGTGCAGGACTGATCAATCGCGATACATCAAGATGATGCAAACTCAATCTAAGGGGTAAAAAAAAAATGTTCATTATATATCGCTCCCCAAGCGGCAGACCTCCCTGACTACGCCGCCTGCAGCTGCCAGTGTTGACGCGCGGCAATGCTGCAGGGGGCGGAAACGGAGGTGAAGTTCGGGTACAGGGTGTTACTGGGGTGATGCGAGCACGATGACGTCACGATATCTGCGCGCAGGATATCGTGGCGCATGGGGTTACCGCCACCTCAAACCTCAATGGGAATTTCGCGGACATCGGTACTCTCAGTCGGTGGTGCCCTGTTGTCCCCTCAGAGGCACTAACGGGAGACGCAAAGGATGTGAATTTCTTATTTTAGTAACGTGTGAGGGAATTTTTAAAAAATTTAAGTAGATTAATACATAAAGAAATTTTGAAAAAAAAGTGTGTCTGAGGCTAGAAAAGTGCCTAAAGCCGTGAGCCCAGTTCTGCAAACACACCCTATTGTCCCACCAAAGTCCTCCCATCCTAGGAAGACCAAGCGCCACAGAGAACCAGCAGTCCCTGACTTCCTGCTCAAACACCGCATCAAACTCCAAACAACCTTTCTGCCACCCTTATCTATCGATCAGTGCATGACCCAGTCTCCATCTGCCAAAAAGAGTCCTCTGTCTGCTAATACATAGTAATTTCACCCAACCATCTATATGATGAGTAACATGCATTTGTGAATTTGAGTATCCTGTGATCTTTTGGGCAAAATCTTCTTTGACCCGACATCACTAACCATGTCTCGCACGCAGCAGGAGGCTTATCAGAAAATCACTGCTAATGGCATGATGTCTCGGGCAACGTAACCTTATATATATCATGGCTAACCTAGATTGGTAAAATGTGAATGTGATGGAATGCTACATGTATTTTTATGTTGACCAGATATGTAAACTTTGCAAATAACATTAATCTCCCTGCCATGAGAAGTGATTGGGTCATTTCTCTTTACCGTACTTATATTCATACATCCAACTCCATTTGGAGATTAAATAAATTAAATAGAATGGAAGGAAACAAAGAAAGAACAACTTGCATTTATACAGCACCTTTCATAACTTCAGGGGAAGTTCCAAAGCGCTTTACAGACAATGAAGTATTTTTGAACTGTATGTACCAGTTCTTTATTTTCTTAATTTCAAGGTTTTTTTGTAGCAATCCTTGCTTTATTTAAGGATTTATTTTGCCAAATAATTTCAACATTTATTATTTTGCACTAACTAATTGCATATTCCTTTATAACAAAATACTGGTTGTTTCAGGTGTAGAAGATACTGAGAACATTTGACTTGAATTTTATTTACCATTTTGTGACAGCATGGAAATCTTAGTATGGTTTTCTTCAAATTCCTTAATAAGGCAGTTGATGTCTCCTGTAGTATCTCTGATGCCAAGCCAATCCACTGTTTTGCTTGATAAAGTTTTCACTTTATCTTCAAGTTCACGATAAATAGTTTTCAGAATGTGCTGTGCAAAATCCACATCTACAAAAAAAAAGTGAACATAGATTTAAACAGACCCAATTAAACAGACCTCTTAAACTCACACGCAATAAAAGTTGATGATCACCACAATCTGCAAAAGATTAAGGCTATTAAGAGCTAATTTTGCAGTCCAGTCGAGGTTTGGGCTTGCAATGCATCCCTAGCTGTTATCACAAATCTAGCCAACTGCAGTGGTGAGGCAATGAACATCTAATCCCTGTTTCAAGCCTGACGAATTGTACATCACAGCTCAACGTTACTGCACAATATAGACAAAGCTCAATATTGCTGACACTTCCTGGCCAGGCTCAGACCTTATGCTGTTCAGGTGTGGCTTCCGGCCAAGAGATTGTGAGCACAGATCAGCCCCATTTTAAAAAGGACGCGTGCGGCAGGATTTCCATTGGACTTTTCCAATCACCGTTGCTTTGGCGGAAGATCATTGGAAATTCTGGAGAAACTGCATATATGGCGGTTTCTCCAGGGTTTTCATCAATTTTCCGAATTTACAATAGGAGATTGGGACAACTCAGTGGAAATTCTACCTCTTGTATTTTAATGCAGCAAAGTGCGAGGTAGTGAGATTTGCATGCAAGAATGGCAGAATGTCACATTTCAGGATTTGTGAACATTTCTCACAAAAAGGATTTGGAAAAAAGACTCCTATTTAAGGGTGCATTTTAAAGCAAAATGTATTTATGTTTTTAAAGAAGAGACTGAGATGAAAGGTGGTTAAAATGACAGGTTTTGAAATTGTTTCCCCAAAAACTGTATAGAATAAACAATTAGTTCATCTGTCTTGGTAACTAATAAAACATCTCACAACTCACTCAGCAGAATTTTTACTTGTGAGTGGGTTCAAGTGTGGGGGTGTGAGGGGGGGGGGTGGGGGGGAGCGGCTGCACGCTAGCGAATCGCCATCACGAACGGTCAATCAGTGCGCTTTCCACTGCATCTTTAACTTACTTAGGTCACTTGACTGAGCCATGTGGGTTTCCCAGCCAACTAAATGGAGCAGGTGTGATGATGTCATGGATGACTCGACTTCAGCGGCAGTTGACAGACGAGAGCTGGAGGCTGTTGGTGGCGGTCCAGAGGTGCCTATCGGTGTTACAGTGAGTAGTTCGACTTTGACTGTGAGGGTACAATCATTTAGAGGCAGCGATGCAGTCTCAGCACCAGAAGGCTGCACCCAGGATCTTTGATTCCTCCCTGGGCATTCTCCTCTGGTAGTGAGGTAAAGGAAGGAGGACCTCTTCCCTGGTGACGGCAGCAAGAGGCCAGCCACTGAAATAAAGAGAGCATGGCTGGAGATTGTACAAGAAGTGAGCAGCCACTCCTGGATTCAATGCAGAAAGAGTTTGAATGATCTCATGTAGTCAGGAAAAATGAGTGGAATGCCACATTCAACTACATCCTCATGTGCGTGTCACTCTGCCTTCCCAAGCCTACTCCTGCACCGTCACTCCTCACACCAACCTACCTTGGTGCATCCATCGCTCAGTCTCTATGCATCTACTCACATCCCCATCTGACTGCCCACCACTGACACTGTTAATATGGATTCTTTTTCCCTCAATCTGTTTCAGCGAATACACTGACGCGAACACCTTCTTGCATTTTCTGTAAAAGACCTTTATTGAAGATTCTCCGGCCGGGACTTGTCAAGACAAAGGAACACTCTCAATCAGAGCCTGTTTACCTTCCTCTGGACAAGCCCCTTTACAGTGCGAAAAGCACAGTAGTTATACATTTTCAAAACATAACACATTTGATCAGCACTTGGTCTGTCCACTCCTTTTCTTCCCCCGCCCCCCCCCCCCCCCCCGCCGAGTATGTTCAATGGCAGGCGAGGAGGACTCCTAATTAGAGCTGGCCCCGAGGTCAGCTTGTTTATAGCCTCATTAAATTCTTCTTCTTTATCAGTAAAACCTATTTCCCTCTTATCAGTAAAAAGCATTACGTTATTCTCCCCTCCTTATTAGTGAAAACCATTACGTTACCTTCTCCTATCTGTGATTGCTTTTTCTTTCCCGTGACCTGTGTTTAACCTCAACTCTCAGTAACCCCCTTTTTTTCTGTCGATTCTGCAATGTCTGCATCTTGACATTTCTTTAGCTATTTTCCCATGATTTCCTATCTCCATCCCTCTGCCACATTTACAATCCTTCTGTATCCATTCTCAACACTCCCCCTCATCCTAATGCAATCATAGAAAGTAATGCCACAGAAGGAGGCCATTTGAGTCCTTCATAGTCACCCTCTACAGATGTAGCACATTCATCCCTACACTCATTCCATCTTTCGCTTCTTTCTTTCCCTTCTTGCAGAGAGCACAAAACAACAGGGAGAGACTGAGAACCAGAGGTGGCCCTTCAATTTACACTACATTTGATGCCAGCAGAGCAGGATGCTCTGGAATTAAGCGGAGGTGGAGAGCTGCTGGAAGTGGGAGATGGAGAGAGGGGGACCTCCCAGCAACCTGGTGACAGAATTAAATATCTTACAGCCACATGGCATACAACAGTCACTCGTGGTGACTGATGTCAGTATCCAGTAAAATATCTTGTACATAATGGTAACGTTAAACTAGAACTCTGATCAGAATGTTTAAGAGCCCGAAATTGATGATGACTGTTTCTTGGCGGTATTCGGGCGGCCCTTCATATTTTACAGCCCGCTGCCGCTGAGATCCTCCAGCGCGAATTTCATGAAAATGTAGTGGGCGTGGGTGGGCGGTGCAGGCCATTAGACTCAGCAAAAATCGGAGGCTGAGTTCTGCGAATGCGCATGTGTCTGTCAAGCTCCGCCCCCGTCCTCCGTCGGCCCCAAACCATTCACTCCACAGGAGTGCAGAAAGCGATTAGGAACATGGGATAGTGAAAGACTTGCTAATAGCATCACCATCCAGGTTCCAGTGGTCACTATGGTGTTGCTTTATTGTCATTGAAGGGGCTGAGGCCTGAGACTGTTGACTTGTCTTTTCTCTGCTCCGGCACAAGCTCGGCGAGGGGGCCGAGAGGGAGGTGGAAGGATAAGATAGCAAGGGAGGTGGAAGGATAAGAGAGCAGGGGAGGAGAGAGAGAGAGAGAGAGAGAGCCTGGGGAGAAGAGATAGCCTGGGGCGGGGGAGGATAGAGAGAGAGAGACAGAGAGCCTGGAAGGTGGGGGGGGGGGGGAGGAAAGAGAGCCTGGGGTGGGGGGAGAGGTGAGTGGAAGAGAGCCGGGGGGGGTGGCGGGGAGGGGAAAGAGAGCCTGGGGGGGGGGGGGGGGCGGTGGGTGAAGAGTCAGAGAGCCTCTGGGGGGGGGGAAAGAGCGAGAGAGAGAGAGACTGGGGGGAGAGAGGGAGCGAGAAAGAGAGCGTCTGAGGGGGAAGAGAGAGAGAGGAGGAGAGAGAGAGGGCGCCTGGGGCAGGCGGGCGGTGGGGGTGGGAAGAGAGAGAGAGAGAGAGAGAGAGAGAGAGAGAGAGAGAGAGAGAGAGAGAGAGAGAGAGAGAGAGAGAGAGAGAGAGAGAGAGAGAGAGCCTGAGGTGGGGGGGGAGAAAGAGAGAACGAGACACTGAGGGAGAGAGAGAGAGAGAAAGGGAGAGAACGCGCCTGGGGGGGGGGAAGGGGAGAGAGAGCGAGAACGTCTGGGGGGGGTGGGGAAAGAGGGAGAAAGAGAGAGAGAGAGAGAGATTGGGGGAGAGAGGAGAGACAGCGAACCTGCGGGGGGGGGGGGGGGGGTGATATGGGGGGGGGGGGCGGGGGAGGAAGAGAAAGTGTGGGGGGTTGGAAGAGAGCCGAAGGGGTGAGAGCCTTGGGGGAGAAAGAGACTAGGGGGGGGAAGAGGGAGAGAGAGAGAGAAAAAGAGAGAGCGTCTGGGAGGGAAGGGGGAGGAGAGAGGGAAGGGGGAGAAGAGAGAGAGAAAGTCTGAGGGGGGGGGAAGGGGAGAAGAGAGAGAGAGAGAGAGACGAGGGGAAGAGAGAGAAGAGAGAGAAATGGCGGGGGTGGGGGGGGTAGAGACTAGTGGAGAGAGAGAGAGAGAGACAGAGCGCTTTGGGGGTGGGGAGGGGGAAGAGAGAGGGAGAAAGTGAGAAAGAGAGCACCTGGGGGGGAAGGGGTGGATGAAGAGAGACAGTCTGTGGTGGGGGGGAGGGGGAGAGAGAGAACCTGAGGGAGGGTGGGGCGGCAAATGTGAGCCTGGAGGGGGAGAGAGAGCGAGAGAGCTTGGGGATGGCGTGGGGGGAGAGAGAGGAGAGAGAGAGCGGCGCGCACCTGGGGCGGGGGGGAGGAGAGAGAGAGAGAGACACGGGGAAGGAGAGACAGAGTCTGCAGGAGAGGGGGGAGGGAGAGAGAGAGATGTGGAAGAGAGAGAAAAACAGGCAGGGGGAAGAGAGAGAGAGAGAGAGAGAGATCAGACAGGCTGGGAAAGAGAGACAACGAACCCTGGGTGGGGCGTGGCGGAGAGAGAGAGAAAGTCTGGGGGTGGGGAGGGAGGAAATGGGGGGGTGGGTGGGGGAGGGAGATAGAGAGAGAGACGGGGCGGGGGAGAGAGACATACTGGGCAGTGGGGGGGGGGGGGGGAAAGAGGGAGGGGGAGAGAGAGAGAGGAAAGAGAGTGAGAGAGAGACAGAAGGACAGGTGTGGAGAGAGAGCCTGGGGCGAAAGAGGAAGCCTGGGCGGGGGGGGGGGGGGGGCGAAGAGAGAGCCTGGGAGAGAAAGAGTGTGTGTCTGGGCGGGGGCGGGGGGGGGGTAGGAAGAGACGGGGAGAGGGGGGGGGAGAGAGAGAGAGAGAGAGACACGGGTGGGGGGGGGGGGGGGGAAGAGACTGAGGGAGAGAGATGGAGTGCTTTTGGGGGGGGGGGGGAGGAAAGGAGAAAGACAGCCTGGTTGGGGTGGGGAGGGGGGGGGAGAGAGAGGGAGAAACTGGCGGACGGAGAGAGACTGGGGTAGAGAGACAGACAGGCGGAGAGAGCGAGGGAGAGAGCCTGGGGGCGGGGGGAGGGGCGAGGAGGGGACAGAGACACACTGGGGGAGAGAGAGATAGACTGCGGGAAAGGGAGACAGAGTGCCTGGTTTGGGGGGAGAGGGGGGAGGTCGGGGGGGAGGGAGAGAGAGAAACAGACAGGGGGAGAGAGAGAGAGAAAGCGCGCAAGCCTGGGGTGAGGAGGGGGGGAGGGGATGGTGGTGGGGGGGGGGGGGGGGGGAAAGAGAGGGAGAGAGACTGGGGGAGAGAGAAAGAGAGTGAGAGATTGTCATGTATCTTACATTATTATATATATAACTGTATCCTAACATGCTATACATGACTGTAATAAGATATGACTTGTAACCACCAGCATACCTTACCACCAGGGATGCACTTGCAAGAGACAGGTATATAAGGACAGGTCTCATGCAAGTGCAGCATTCCAGAGCTGTGAAATAAAGGTGCAGGTCCAGAGTGACCTTGACTTCACTACATGCCTCGTGTGAATCTGTACTGAGGGGACAGGACTTTACTATGGTGACGGGTTACGGGATTACAGAATCCACAGAATGGCGAACAAAGGATCAGATGAAAAGTACAATGCGGGAGACAATTGGGAGGACTTTATAGATAGGCTCCAGCAAAGCTTTGTAACCAAAGACTGGTTAGGCGACGATAAGGCAGACAAGGGAAGAGTCCATCTCTTCACCAGCTGTGGCTCGAAAACAAGTTTTAATGAAGGATCTGTTGGCACCCGAGAAACCAGCAAGCAAGTCGTTTGAAGAATTGAGCACACTGGTAAGGGACCACCTGAAGCCAGCGAGCAGCCTACACATGGCCAGACACAGGTTCTACAACTACAGACGCTGTGTGGGCCAGAGCAGACCCGACTTCGTGGCAGAACTTCGGAGGTTGGCTAGTTTATGCGAGTTCTCCGATGAACTGAGGAGAGAAATGCTGAGAGACTTTTTCATTGAAGGAATAGGCCACGCAGGCATATTCCGAAAGCTCATAGAGACCAAGAACCTGACCTTAGAGGCAGCAGCACTGGTCGCACAGACATTCTTGGTAGAGGAAGAAGCAACGAGGTTGATTTACAATGCAGGTACGACAACTAACGAAATATTGGAACAAGAAGTTCACAGCACTAAACAAGCTGCTACCCTCACACACAGACAAAACCGGGAGAACAGGTTCTCGACAGCAGGCAATAGCCATCAAGGGCCACACCTCATCAATCCACAATGCGAGCAATCAACTACAAACTGAGAGAAGCTCAAGAGAAAGATCAGCCAGACGCAGCCCATTCTTTGGGAACACTTTGAACAATGGAACAGGTCTGTGCTGGAGGTGTGGGGGTGGGCATTCAGCAAGGGGATGTCGATTTCAGCAGGCTGTTTGCAGAAATTGTGAATATACAGGGCATTTGGCCTGCATGTGCAAAAAAACAGCAGCTCGGCTGGCATATGAATCGGATGGGTCGGAAAGCGGACGAGAAGATGGTGGGGACAGTACCCGGGACACCGGTGTACAGCGGGTCAACACTATCAGTGGCCGCTGCTCCTACAACAGGATGCCTCCTATAATGATGAGGGTCCTACTCAACGGGATATCTGTCAACATGGAGTTGGATACGGGAGCGAGTCAATCTCTCATGGGCGCTCAACAATTTGAACAACTGTGGCCGCATAAGAGACAGACCAAAACTCACAAGAGTCGACACCACACTAAGGACCTATACCAAAGAATTCGTACCAGTCCTCAGCAGCGCCATGCTCTCTGTCACACACAAAGGGACAGTGAACCGACTTCCCCTGTGGATTGTCCCCGGAGACCCCCCAGCACTGCTGGGGAGAAGCTGGCTGGCAAAACTAAACTGGAAATGGGATGATGTCCATGCCATGTCATTAGAGGAACGGACCTCCTGCTCAACAGTTATAAAGCGATTTGAACATCTCTTTCAGCCAGGTGTGGGCACTTTCAAAGGGGCCAAAGTCAAAATCTACATCACACAGGATGCTAGACCAGTTCATCACAAGGCCAGAGCTGTACCCTATGTGATGAGGGAAAAGATTGAACACGAACGAGGCAGGCTTCTGCGGGAAGGCATTATATCACCTGTGGAATTTAGCAACTGGGCAAGTCCCATCGTCCCAGTCATGAAGCCTGATGGATCCGTATGAATCTCTAAGGATTACAAATCTACCATAAACAGAGTCTCCCGACAGGACCAGTACCTGCTGCCCAGAGCGGAGGACTTATTTGCCACATTGGCTGAAGGTAAACTTTTCTCAAAATTAGACCTCACATCTGCATATATGACGCAAGAATTGACCGAGGAATCCAAGCTACTCACCACCATCAACACACATCGAGGCCTTTTCATGTACAATCGATGCCCATTCGGCATCAGGTCAGCAGCTGCCATATTCCAGCGCAACATGGAGAGTCTGCTCAAGTCCATCCGGGGACGGTTGTATTTCAAGACGACATACTTATCACGGGCAGGGACACCGTCTCCCATCTCCGTAATTTGGAGGAAGGACTAAAGTGGTTGGATCGGGTAGGCCTACGAGTCAAGAAATGCAAGTGCCTGTTTCTCGCACCCGAGGTTGAATTTTTGGGCAGAAGGATTGCCGCTGATGGAATCCGCCCAACAGAGTCCAAAACAGAAGCAATTTGCCTGGCACCCAGGCCCCGGAATGTCTCAGAACTGCGCGCCTTTCTCGGGCTACTCAATTACTTTGGGAACTTTATGCAGAACTTAAGCACGCTGCTGGAGCCTCTCCACGTACTACTCAGAAAGGGGTGCGATTGGTTTTGGGGGCACACCCAGGAACGCGCCTTCAATAAGGCACGCAACCTTCTGTGTTCCAACAGTGTTTTGACTTTCTTTGACCCAGGTAAAAAGCTAGTTCTCACATGCGATGCGTCAGCGTATGGGGTCGGGTGCGTTTTGCAACATGTCAATAGTGCGGGCAAATTACAACCCATAGCTTATGCCTCCAGGTCACTTTTGCGGGCGGAGCACGGGTACGGAATGGTAGAGAAGGAGGCGTTCGCATGCGTGTACGGTGTCAAAAAGATGCACCAATACCTTTTCGGGGCCAAGTTCGCGTTAGAAACTGACCACAAGCCCCTCCTATCCGAGAGCAAGGCAATAAACGCCAACGCCTCGGCGCAAATTCAACGGTGGGCACTCATGGTGGCGTCCTACGACTGACTATACCATAAGGCACAGACAACTGTGCCGACGCGCTCAGCAGGCTACCCCTGGCGACCACGGAAGGGTCTGACGAACAGGACTGTGAGATAGTCATGACAATCAATGCCTTTGAGTCCACAGGTTCGCCCATGACGGCTCGCCAAATCAGAGCCTGGACGGCCAGCGACCCCACGTTATCCTTAGTAAAAAGATGTGTCCTACGGTGACTGGGCAGAGGCTCGCGATGCCTGCCCCGAGGAATTAAAACCCTTTCACAGGCGCATGCATGAGAGATCACTACAAGCAGACTGCCTGATGTGGGGCAGCCGAGTAGTCATGCCTTTGCGAGGCAGAGAGGCATTTGTCCGGGAGCTCCACCGCGAGCACCCAGGGATTGTTCTCATGAAGGCCATAGCCAGATCCCACGTCTGGTGGCCTGGTATTGACGCGGACCTGGATCTCTGCATCCGAAGGTGCACCATTTGTGCCCAACTCAGCAATGCCCCCAAGGAGGCTCCACTGAGCCCATGGCCTACCAAACCGTGGTCGCGGATGCGTGTAGACTATGCGGGCCCATTCATGGGCAAAATGTTCCTCGTAGTTGTAGATGCATTTTCAAAGTGGATCGAATGCACCATTTTAAAATCTAGCACAACCTCCACCACTGTGGAGAGCCTCGCAACCATGTTTGCAACGCACGGAATCCCGGACATATTGGTCAGTAAAAATGGGCCGTGCTTCACCAGCGCAGAATTCCAAGACTTTATAATTGACTACGGCATAAATCACATCAAGAAGGCACCGTTCAAGCCGGCCTCCAACGGCCAGGTGGAGAGAGCAGTGCAAATCATTAAACAAGGCATGCTTAAAATCCAAGGTCCCACGCTGCAGGGTCGCCTGTCGCGACTGCTGCTGGCATACAGATCTCGTCCGCTCATTGACTGGGATCCCCCCCACGCAATTGTTGATGAAAAGGACTTTAAAAACAAGGCTCTCATTAATCCTCCCAGACATGCACGAAATCGTTGAGGCAAAACACCGTAAGCTGACTGAGTTCCATGATAGAAATTCGAGGGGGAGATGGAATGAGATAGGGGACAAAGTGTTTGTACTAAACTATGGCAGGGGTCCCAAATGGCTTGCAGGGACAGTAACGGGCAAGGAAGGAAACAGGCTACTGGTAGTACAAATGAACAATGGCAAAACCTGCCGGAGGCATGTAGACCAAGTCAAAAGCAGATTTACCAACAACACTGCAGAACCAGAGGCAGACTACAATGTGAAACTCGCACCACACCTGGTGGACAGACAGAGGGAACAACCTGAGGAAAGGGCAATCCCAACAGACAGCCCGGAGAGTCAACAACAATCACACCAATCGAAACAGACAGCCCAGGCGAGATACCAGCAACCACACCCAAAGAAAAACAGACACCAAGGCAAACAACTGAACCACAACTCCGACGCTCCATGCAAGAGCGTAGATCACCTGAGAGACTGAACCTATAAAGACAATAAGGTCTTGGGGGAGGGTGATGTCATGTATCTTACATTATTATATATAACTGTATCCTAACATGCTATACATGACTGTAATAAGATATGACCTGTAACCACCAGCATACCTTACCACCAGGGGTGCACTTGCAAGAGACAGGTATATAAGGGCAGGTCTCAGGCAAGTGCAGCATTCCAGAGCTGTGAAATAAAGGTGCAGGTCCAGGTCCAGAGTGACCTTGACTTCCTTCACTACATGCCTTGTGTGAATCTGTACTGAGGGGACAGGACTTTACAGAGATAGACAGAGAGACTGGGGCGGGGGAACAAAGTCTGCGGCGGGGGGGGGGAGGGGAGAGAGTGAGCGAGACAGAGTGGGAGAGAAGACAGAGCCTGGAGTGGGAGGGGAAGAGCGAGAGAGAGAGAAAGCACCTGGGGGTGGGGAGGAGAAAGTGAGAGAGCCTAAAGGCCCATGTATCCCAGGGATGCATGCGATTTGCAAGCAACCCTGAATTACGTGAGCTGGCCCAACCAATCACAAAGGGGATTCCCGTAATGCTTATGGGGATTTAGTTTGCGTACGGATTCCCAATAAGCATAATCGAAAATACAGAAATAATTTTTCACACAATCTAAATAAAAATAAATCACATGTTTAAAATTAACAAAAATACAATTAAATTAAACATTTATTTACAACAGTGACTACATTCCAAAAGTACTTAATTGGCTGTAAAGTGCTTTGCGACGTCCGGTGGTCGTAAACGGCGCTATATAAATGTTAGTCTTTTCTTTTAAAACAAAAATTTCCAATTTTTTATTAATAAATTTTACATTTTTTAAAGGGGCCAAAAATAACAAACTAATTTGAAAAGTTATTGACTGTTTAAGTGATTTTTAAAATGTTATATTTAATATTTATTAAAACCCTTACGCTGGTAAAAGGAGACCCTGTGCCTGATGTTACCAGGCGTAAGAGTTTCATGGGCATTCGCTGAGCAAACAGTCCAGCTCTCCGCCAGCCGAAGTCAATTTCCTACGGATGCGGATGATGTGTGAAACTGAAATTACAAATCGCAAATTCCGGGTTTTCGCAGATGTGAAAACCGGGGACTTGCGGGACACACTGGGGGAGAGAGAGAGAGAGCGCGAGAGAGCCTGGGGGGAGGATAGGACAGAGACACACGGGGAGAGAGAGATAGACTGGGGGAAAGGGAGACAGAGAGCCTGGTTTGGGGGGGAGACAGGAGAAAAGAGAGACAGAGCCTGGTTGGAGGTCGGGAGGGAGGGAGGGAGAGAGAAAGAGAAAGCGAGCGTGGGGCGGGGTGAAGAGAGGGAGAGAGAGACTGGGGGAGAGAGATAGACAGAGAGACTGTTCAAGGTTATAGCCCCGTAAAATCCGGCCACGGTTCAGCCCCCTCCTGTGAATATAAACCGAGTTACCGGAGACCAGTGGCTCCAATGGGGCTCCAGCATTCGCAGGGTCTTGAATTCTCTCGATCCAGAAGTTACCAGAGGCCATCAGTTCCTGCAGCCTGGTCTTGAGTTCTTGGACGAAGAGTTTGAAAGTGTCCTCGCTCAGTGGGTTGCTTTCCTCAAACTCAACTACGATGCTCCCTGATTTTATTGCTCTCACGAACAAGCCATAAAGTCCCGCCAATTCTGTAAGGGTATTGGATAAACCCATTGAGTGCAATTGTCTCAGAACGAGAACACTCGCCCCTGCTTTAGCAATTGTGCAGATTATCCCGCCAACAGTCCGAACGAAGTTATCGCTGATGCTGACAGATAAGCTCCCAGCTCTTAAATTCAGTGTGAAGTTAGAATGTGCGTCCTCGTCGACCCTTACTCTTCTGGCAAGTGGTGAGCCTGAATCTGAATCCGCCGTCGCCATCTTCACCCAATACAATCGAGCAGAGATCTAAGATTGGTGATTTACTGTCTGATCTCAACAACCCAGTTTACACTCTGCCTTTCTCGCACCCGAAGAGACAATTTCCTGGTTCAGTCACTGCGATGCAGGAAGTGGTTTGCCGCCAAGCCTTATTGCAGCTGTGACTTAGAAAGTACTTACCATGATAACATCACCAAATAAACAGCACCAGAGCCATGGATATTTTTGCTAAAACTTTATTCAGGAATGAAGCAATATATACACACAATCCCCGCCTCCCCCCAAAATCATTATTGTACAACAACAACGCATTTATAAGGTCATCAGGGGAGACTAGAACTAGAGGGCATGATCTTAGAATAAGGGGCTGCCCATTTAAAACAGAGATGAGGAGAAATTTCTCTGAGGGTGATAAAGCTGCCTCAGAGAGCTGTGGAAGATGGGACATTGAATAAATTTAAGACAGTTTCTTAAACGATAAGGGGTTATGGGGATCGGGCGGGAAAGTGGAGCTGAGTCCATGATCAGATCAGCCATGATCTTATTGAATGGCGGAGCAGGCTCGAGAGGCCATATGGCCTACTCCTTTTCCTATTTCTTATATTCTTATGTTCTTATCATAGGCAGTCCCTCGAAACGAGGATAACTTGCTTGAACGCCAAAAAAGGATGAGTTCACAGGTGTTTCAATGAAGGACCTGAACTACATCCTCAAGGGTGGAAGATGCATATGCGTGGATTTTTTTAACGTGTGGTGGCCATTGCACCCCGACCCTTGCTCTTCTGGCAGGTGGTGAATCTGAATCTGAACCCACCGTCACCATCTTCACCCAATTCAATCTATAAGGTTATTGTGCCCACATAAGAGGTTATTGTGCAAAATTAAAGCACATACGATTGGGGGTAATGTATTGGCATGGATTGAAAATTGGTTAACTGATAGGAAACAGAGAGTAGAAATAAATGGGTCTTTTTCAGGGTGGCGGGCAGTGACTAGTGGGGTACCACGGGGATCAGTGCATGGGCCCCAGCTATTCACAATATATAGAAACATAGAAAATAGGTGCAGGAGTAGGCCATTCGGCCCTTCGAGCCTGCACCACCATTCAATAAGATCATGGCTGATCATTCAACCTTGGTATCACTTTCATGCTTTCCCTCCATACCCCTTGATCCCTTTAGCCATGAGGGCCATATATAACTCTCTTTTGAATATATCTAACGAACTGGCTTCTACAACTTTCTGTGGTAGAGAATTCCACAGGTTAACAACTCTCCGAGTGAAGAAGTTTCTCCTCATCTCGGTCTTAAATGGCTTACCCCTTATCCTTAGACTATAACCCCAGCATCGGGAACATTCTTCCTGCCTCTAACCTGTCCAATCCTGTCAGAATTTTGTATGTTTCTATGATATCCCCTCTCATTCTTCTAAACTCCAGTGAATACAAGCCCACTCGATCCAGTCTCTCCTGATATGTCAGTCCTGCCATCCCGGGAATCAGTCTGGTGAACCTTCGCTGCACTCCCTCAATAGCAAGAATGTCCTTCCTCAGATTAGGAGACCAAAACTGAACACAATACTCAAGGTGTTGCCGCATCAAGACCCTGTACAACTGCAGTAAGACCTCCCTGCTCCAATACTCAAATCCTATAGCTATGAAGGCCAACATGCCATTTTTCACTGCCTGCTGTACCTGCTTGCCAAGTTTCAATGACTGATGTACCATGACATCCAGGTGTCATTGCACCTCCCCTTTTACTAATCTGTCACCATTCAGATAATATTCTGCCTTCCTCTTTTTGCTAACAAGTGGATAACCTCACATTTATCCACATTATACTGCATCTGCCATGCATTTGCCCACTCACTAACCTGTCCAAGCATCCTCCTCACAGCTCACACTGCCACCTAGCTTAGAGTCATCTGCATCAACTTGGAGATATTACACTCAATTCCTTCATCTAAATCATTAATGTATATTGTAAATAGCTGGGGGCCCAGCACTGAACCCTGCGGCACCCCACTAGTCATTGTCTGCCATTCTGAAAAGTACCCATTTATTCCGACTCTCTGCTTCCTGTCTGCCAACCAGTTCTTTATCCACGTCAATACATTACCCCCAATACCATGTGCTTTAATTTTGCACACTAATCTCTTGTATGGGACAATGTCAAAAGTCTTTTGAAAGTCCAAATACACCACATCCACTGGTTCTCCCTTGTCCACTCTACTAGTTACATCCTCAAAAAATTCTAGAAGATTTGTCAAGCATGATTTCCCTTTCATAAATCCATGCTGACTTGGACCGATCCTGTCACTGCTTTCCAAATGCGCTGCTATTTCATCTTTAATAATTGATTCCAACATTTTCCCCACCACCGATGTCAGGCAAACCGGTCTATAATTCACTGTTTTCTCTCTCACTCCTTTTTTAAAATGTGGTGTTACATTAGCTACCCTCCAGTCCATAGGAACTGATCCAGAGTCAATAGAATGTTGGAAAGTGATCACCAATGCATCCACTATTTCGAGGACCACTTCCTTAAGTACTCTGGGATGCAGCCTAATAGGCCCTGGGGATTTATCGGCCTTCAATCCCATCTATTTCCCTAACACAATTTTCTGACTGATAAGGATTCCCTTCAGTTCCTCCTTCTCGCTTGACCCTCGGAGCCCTAGTATTGTCGAAAGGTTATTTGTGTCTTCCTTAGACAGAACCAAAGTATTTGTTCAATTAGTCTGCCATTTCTTTGTTCCCTACTATAAATTCACTTGATTCTGACTGCAAGGGACCTATGTTTGTCTTCACTAACTTTTTCTCTTCACATATCTATAAAAGCTTTTGCAATCAGTTTTTATGTTCCCTGCAAGCTTCCTCTCATACTCTATTTTCCCCTTCCTAATTAAACCCTTTGTCCTCCACTGCTGAACTCTAAATTTCTCCCAGTCCTCAGGTTTACTGCTTTTTCTGGCCATTTTATATGCCTCTTCCTTGGATTTAACACTATCCCTAATTTCACTTGTTAGCCACAGTTGAGCCATTTTCCCCATTTTATTTTTACTCCAGACAGGAATGTACAATTGTTGAAGTTCATCCATGTGATCTATAAAAGTCTGCCATTGCCTATCCACCGTCAACCCTTTAAGTATCATTTTCCAGTCTATCCTAGCCAATTCACGTCTCATACCATCAAAGTTACCTTTGCTTAAGTTCAGGACCCTAGTCTCTGAATTAACTCCATCTTAATAAAGAATTCTACCATATTATGATCACTCTTTCCCAAGGGGCCTCGCACAACAAGATTGCTAATTAGTCCTCTCTCATTACGCAACACCCAGTCTAGGATGGCCAGCTCTCTAGTTGGTTCCTCAACATATTGATCTAGAAAACCATCCCTAATACACTCCAGGAAATCCTCCTCCACCGTATTGTTACCAGTTTGGCTAGCCCAATCTATATGTAAATTAAAGTCGCCCATGATAACTGCTGTACCTTTATTGCACGCATCCCTAATTTCTTGTTTGATGCCATCCCCAACCTCACTACTACTGTTTGGTGATCTGTACACAACTCCCACTAGTGTTTTCTGCCCTTTGGTATTCAGCAGCACCACCATACAGATTGCACATCATCCAAGCTAATGTCCTTTCTTACTATTGCGTTAATTTCCTCTTTAACCAGCAACACTACCCCACCTCCTTTTCCTTTCTGTCTATCCTTCCTGAATGTCGAATACCCCTGGATGTTGAGTTCCCAGCCTTGGTCACCCTGGAGCCATGTCTCCGTAATCTCAATGATATCATATTTGTTAATAGTTGCCTGCGCAGTTAATTCGTCCACCTTATTATGAATACTCCTTGCATTGAGGCACAGAGCTTTCAGGCTTTCTTTTTAACACTCTTTTTAATACTCTTTGTCCCTTTAGAATTAAGCTGTAATGTGGCCCTTTTTGATTTTTGCCTTGGATTTCTCTGCCCTCCACTTTTACTTTTCTCCTTTCTATCTTTTGCTTCTGCCCCCATTTTACTTCCCTCAGTCTCCCTGCATAGATTCCCATCCCCCTGCCATATTAGTTTAACCCCTCCCCAATAGCACGAGCAAACACTCCCCCTAGGACATCGGTTCCGTGTTGCCCAGATGCAGACCGTCTGTTTTGTACTGGTCCCAGCTCCCCCAGAACCGCTTCCAATGACCCCGGAATTTGAATCCCTCCCTCTTGCACCACTCCTCAACCACGTATTCATCTTAACTATCCTGCTATTTCTACTCTGACTGGTAGCAATCCTGAGATTACTACCTCTGTGGTCCTACTTTTTAATTTAACTCCTAGCTTCCTAAATTCAGCTTGTAGGACCTCATCCCATTTTTTACCTATATCGTTGGTATCTATATGCACCACGACAACTGGCTGTTCACCTTCTCCCTCCAGAATGCCCTGCAGCTGCACCGAGACATCCTTGACCCTTGCACCAGGGAGGCAACATACTATCCTGGAGTCTCGGTTGCAACCGCAGAAACGCCTGTCTATTCCCCTTACAATAGAATCCCCTACCACTATAGCTTTCCCACTCTTTTTCCTGCTGCTGCTTGGCTGCTGCTGCCTTCCCCTGATGAGTCATCTCCCCCAACAGTACCCAAGGTGATGTATCTGTTTTGGAGATTAATATATAAATGATTTGGATGAGGGAACCAAATGTAATATTTCCAAGTTTGCTGAAGACACAAAACTAGGTGGGATTGTGAGCAAAGACACTGCAAGGTGATTTAGTGAGTGAGTGAGCAAACACATGGCAGATGCAGTATAATGTGGATAAATGTGAAGTTATCCACTTTGGCAGGAAAAACATAAGGACAAAGTATTATTTAAATAGCGCTGGCTTGGGAAATGTCGATGTGCAAAGGGACCTGGCTGTCCTTGTACACTAGTCATTGAAAGTGTTATGTAATGATGTGTGTATCATCCCAGTACTTTAAATGTAATGTAAGCACTATGCCACACCACAGAGGGCGCTGTGGTGGGAAACCTGGAAGTACCTAGAACAGGCACTATATAAGGCTGACCACCACACCTGAGAGGCACGCTGGAGCTGAACAATAAAGGACGAAGGTCACAGCAGTTAGACTTGCACCAGACCGTGTGGAGTCAGTGATTTGTGTGCTACATACACCACATTGGCAACGAGGAAGCGGACGAACTCCACGCAACCATGGCTACTCTGGGCTCGCTAAAGGATTTTACCGTGGGCAATGATTGGGAGGCCTTCACGGAAAGGCTCGAGTACTACTTCACAGCAAACAACCTGACGGAGGACACGGACGCAATGAGAGAGAAGCGTAAAGCGATATTGCTCTCCAGTTGTGGAGATGAGGTTTACTGTCTCGTCAGGGATTTGCTGGCACCCGGGAGCGCTAGGGACAAGTCATACGAGGAGCTGGATGAACTCATTCATGACCAGTTGAAACCGAAGGAGAGTATCCTCACGGCCAGATACAAATTTTACCATCACTGCAGACCTGAGGGCCAGGATGTCACCAAATATGCTGCGGACCTCAAGAGACTCGCAGCGCCGTGTGATTTTGGCGCACATCTTGACGAGGCGTTACGGGACGTTTTCGTTATGGGGATTGGCCACGAGGGACTCCTTTACAAGCTGTTAGCCACGGAACCCACAGTCACTCTGACAAAGGCCATCACCATCAGCGGGGCATATATGACCTCGACTTGCAGCACCAAGCAAATGATCCACACAGGCTCGAACCCGTCAGGCACTGTCCACAGGATAGCGCCCACCACGGACAAAACCGGGGTAGAGAGCACGGACCTCGGGATCCTGGAACTCAGAGTCCGCTGAGGGGGACCAATCAAGCAGCACCATGCTGCTTGGAGTACACGTGCAATACCTGCCACATTAAAGGCCACCTTCAGCGTATGTATAAAAGAAATCGGACTCACCATGTGGCTGAGGAGATGTGGGATGATCTACTGTTCAGCGAGGAGCAGGTAGAAGAAGACGAGGTGCTTGGACTGTATATGTGCACCGACGATTCGCCCCCAGTGATAAGGGAAGTAAAAATCAACTGAATCCCTGTGAGTATGGAAGTGGACACAGGCTCGGGTCCGTCGTTGATGAGTCGGAGAACTTTTGATAAACTGTGGATTAACCCAGCTGCACGACCCAAGCTGGTCCCGGTCATGGCGAAGCTGCGTACCTACACCAGGGAACTGATAACTGTTCTTGGTAGAGCAATGGTGAGGTATCCCACGGGGATGAGACGCACGGTTTACCTTTGTGGGTCGTTGCAGGCGATGGGCCGACACTCCTCGGCCGGAGGTGGATGGGGACGGTCCGTGGGAGCTGGGAAGACTTCATCACTCCACGGGCTGCTGCTCCCCGGGGTGCTGCCGTGCCCCGGGTCCCCAGAGAGCAGCACCGACCGAGCTGGAGCTGCAGCCTCAATCCACCCACAGGCAAGCCCCAGGCCCGGACCTCACACAGAGATCCTGTAGCCTCAACCCCCACAGGCAAACAGTCCTGCACAGAGGGGCCTAGTGGGGGGGGAGTAAGCCGGCGGGATGCGAGGGATCCAGGATGGCCGGCGGTTCGGAAGAGCCCCGCCGAGGAGCTGTTAGCATCGGGCGGCGGCAGCAGTTGGAGGTCGTTGGCCACGGCGGCCGCATGGGAGGCCGCTATGGAGGCCGTGGGGGGAAGCGGAAAGTGCGGCCGCTGGAGATGCCACGACGGGCGCAGGAGAGGCGGCAAGTCAGGTGGTAGCGGAGGGGAGCGGAGGCTGCGACGGCAGAGGGCATCCGGAACGGTGGAGAAGAAGATGGCGGCGGCATCGTGTTCAGAGCAGCAGAGCATCAAAGATGGCGGCGCCCAAGGAGAAACCTCATGGAATCCTCCTGCATCAAAGATGGTGCCTTAAAAAGGAAATGCACCCAGGAGTCTTAAAAGGGCCTTACAAAGAGGTGGTCCCCACAAAGGACTTCTGTAAGGCAGAGCGAGTCTAAAATGAGCTATGTTAATGTGAGATGGCGAATTTATAATAAGAATTAATTTTTTAATGCTGAATGGCCACTGCATTTGTGTAAAATAATGGATGAAGTATAATTAATGATAAGGGCTAACAAGGAAATCAAGGATCCGTTATCAGTCAATAACTAGTTAATGTACCAGATAATATGTACCACACTAACGCGCTGTCCATGCCTACCTGCCTTCCGTTGGACAAGTGTGATGTTATGTAATGATGTGTGTATCGTTGTCCTGGTGCGGGGGGAAGGTGATGTTATGTAATGATGTGTGTATCGTCCCAGTACCTTAAATGTAATGTAAGCACTATGCCACACCACAGAAGGCGCTGTGGTGGGAAACCTGGAAGTACCTAGAACAGGCACTATATAAGGCTGACCACCACACCTGAGAGGCACCCTGGAGCTGAACAATAAAGGACGAAGGTCACAGCAGTTAGATTTACACCAGACCATGTGGAGTCAGTGATTTGTGTGCTACATACACCACAGAAACAAACATGCAGGTGCAGCAAGCAGTTAGGAAGACAAATGGTATGTTGGCCTTCATTGCAAGAGGATTTGAGTACAGGAGCAAGGATGTCTTACTATAGTTATACAGGACCTTGGTGAGACCGCACCTGGAGTATTGTGTGCAGTTTTGGTCTCCTTACCTAAGAAAGGAAAAACTTGCCATAGAGGGAATGCAATGAAGGTTCACCAGACTGATTCCTGGGATGGCAGGATTGTCGTATGAGGAGAGATTGGGTCGACTAGTCCTGTATTCACTAGAGTTTAGAAGAATGAGAGGGGAACTCATTGAAACTTATAAAATTCTGACTGGGTTGAATAGAATGGATGCGGGGAGGCTGTTTCCTCTGGCTGGGAAGTCTAGAACAAGAGGTCACAGTCTCAGGATAAGGGGTAGGAAATTTAGGACTGAGATGAGGAGAATTTTTTTGACTCAGAGGGTGGTGAACCTGTGGAATTCTCTGCACAGAAGGCTGTGGAGGCCAAATCACTGAATATATTTAAGAGGGAGATAGATAGATTTCTAGAAACAAAAGGCATCAAGGGGTATGGGGATAAAACGGGAATATGGTGTTGAGATAGAGAATCAGCCATGATCATATTGATTGGCGCTGGAGACTCGAAGGGCCGAATGGCCTATTACTGTTCCTATTTTCTATGTTTCTATGTTTCTATATACTGCCTTAATGTAGTTATCAAACAAAATTTGACACCGAGCCACATAAGGAGATATGGTCCCCGATTTTTGCGGTCAGCTGCACGAACAGCACTAGCCATTCATTGCTCACACTTGCCCACAGACCTTCTATAGGATTTTGTGCTGCAAGTTGTGTTGATTAGAAATTAATACTGTGCAACGCCCTCTCATCATCTTCATAGGCAGTCCCTCGGAATCGAGGAAGACTTGCTTCCACTCTTAAAATGAGTCCTTAGGTGGCTGAACAGTCGAATACGAGAGGCACAGTCCCTGTCACAGGTGGGACAGATAGTCGTTGAGGGTAAGGGTGGGTGGGACAGGTTTGCTGCACGCTCTTTCCGCTGCCTGCGCTTGATTTCTGCATGCTCTCGGCGATGAGACTCGAGGTGCTCAGCGCCCTCCCAGATGCACTTCCTCCACTTAGGGCGGTCTTTGGCCAGGGACTCCCAGGTGTCAGTGGGGATGTTGCATTTTATCAGGGAGGCTTTGAGGCTGTCCTTGTAACATTTCCTCTGCCCACCTTTGGCTCGTTTGCCATGAAGGAGTTCCGAGTAGAGCGTTTGCTTTGGGAATCTCGCGTCTGGCATGTGGACAATGTGGCCTGCCCAGAGGAACTAATCAAGTATGGTCATTGCTTCAATGCTGGGGATGTTGGCCTGGTTGAGGTCGCTAATGTTGGTGCGTCTGTCCTCCCAGGGGATTTGTAGGATCTTGCAGCGACATCGTTGGTGGTATTTCTCCAGCGACTTGAGGTGCCTACTGTACATGGTCCATGTCTCTGTGCGGCAAGGGCAGGCTGCTGGAGGACCTTTGTCTTACGGATGTTTAGCGTAAGGCCCATGCTTTCGTATGCCTCGGTAAATAAGTCGACTATGTCTTGGAATTCAGCATCTGAATGTGCGCAGACGCAGGCGTCGTCTGTGTACTGTAGCTCGCGACAGAGGTTGGAGTGGTCTTGGACCTGGCCTGGAGACGGCGAAGGTTGAACAGGTTCCCACTGGTTTTGTAGTTTGTTGACTGTGAGGTGGAGCATGGCAGCGAGGAAGATTGAGAAGGGGGTTTGGGTGATGATGGAGCCCTGTTTGACCCTAGTCCAGACGTGGATTGGGTCTGTAATGGATCCGTTGGTCAGGATCACGGCCTGCATGTCGTCGTGCAGCAGGCGGAGGATGGTGACGAACTTTTCGGGGCATCCAAAATGGAGAAGGACGCTCCATAGACCCTCGTGGTTGACAGTGTCAAAGGCCTTTGTAAGGTTGACGAAGGCCATGTATAAGGGCTGGCGCTGTCCCCTGCATTTTTCCTGCAGCTGTCGCGCTGCAAAAATCATGTCCGTTGTGCACCGTAGGGGACGAAATCCGCACTGTGACTCCGGGAGGAGCTCCTCGGCCACAGGGAGAAGACGGTTGAGGAGGACTCTAACGACAACTTTCCCAGTGGCTGATAGCAGGGAGATTTCTCTGTAGTTGCCGCAGTCGGACTTGTCCCCTTTTTTAAAGATGGTCACGGTCACTGCATCTCTGAGATCTCCCGGCATGCTATCCTCCCTCCAGATGAGAGAGATGAGGTCATGTATTCGCGCCAACAGTGCCTCTCCACCGTACTTCAGTGCCTCAGCAGGGATTCTATCCGCTCCTGTAGCCTTGTTGTTCTTAAGCTGTCTTTTGGCTTTTTCTACCTCGTGCAGTGCTGGGGTTTTACTGAGATGGTGGCAGGTAGCATGCTGCGGGATGGAGTTGAGAACAGTCGAGTCAAAGTCAGAGTCTTGATTGAGGAGATCTTCGAAATGCTCCTTCCAGCGGGCCCTGACTGCCTCGGTGTCCTTGATGAGTGTTTCCTCGTTCTTGGCCAGCAGTGGGGTGGGGCCTTGGGAGTTTGGACCATAGGTGGCCTTGAAGAATCCTCGCACATCATGGCTGTCGGCCAGCTGCTGTATCTCTTGTGCTTTCTTCATCTACCACCTGTTCTTTAGTACGCCCTTTACTGGGGATCTGGCACCCATGTGAACAATGTTGTGTCTCTTTAACCAATCAGATTGAAGAACCCTTACTAATTTATTCTTTAATAACAATGAACGTTGCTAGCTTCACTCTTATTCATACAGCAAAATCCGGGCCATTTGGTTCTTTGAAAACATTAAGGCTGAGAGGGTATTGCATAGGATTCAGCCTCTCTGTACAAAAAAAATGGACAAAACAGCGGAAGGGCTGTTGATAGTGGCCATTCCCCACTTAGCTTTTGCTGCACCAAGATTATTCTCCCTCAGCACATAATCCTGCACCATGAAATGTGCCAGTCTGCAACACTCGGTCACAGACAGCACCATTTCTCAAAGATGGCGCCTTTAAATAACGCTCCCCCAGCTGACTCCTGCCTGAAACTCAACAGCTGAAGCTGGCGTTATCAGCGCCAGGTGGTAACACAGCACGCAAATTTAGCTTCTGGGGTGGTAACGGGACGCTGCACATGGTGGTGGTGTCATCATCGCTGGGCGCAGCGAGCAGGGCGCTACGTGCTTAGCATTGGACTGTACCATCTGTACCTTGTGGTAAAGCTTTACAGAAGAACAAGTTTAAAAAAAGGAGAAAGAGATAGAACGAGTAATTACAGTCCAGTCAGCCTAACCTCAGTGGTGGGAAAATTATTGGAAAAAATCCTGAAGGACAGGATAAATCTTAATTTGGTAAGACATGGATTAATCAAGGACAGTCAGTACAGAGTTGTTAAGGAAAAGTCGTGTCTGAATAACTTGATTGAATTTTTTGAGGAGCTAACTAGGAGGGTTGATGAGGGCAGTGTATATAATGTAATGTATATGGATTTTAGCAAAGCTTTTGATAAGGTCCCACATGTATACTGGTTATGAAAGTAATAGCCCATGGGATCCAGGGAAAAGTGGCAAGTTGGATTCAAAATTGGCTCAGAGGCAGGAAGCAAAGGGTAATGGTTGATGGTTGTTTTTGTGACTGGAAGGCTGTATGCAGTGGGGTTCCACAGTACTCAGTGCTGGGTCCCTTGCTTTTTGTGGTATATATCAATGACTTGGGCTTAAATGTTGGGGGTATGATTAAGAAGTTTGCAGATGACACTAAAATAGGCTGTGTGGTTGATAATGAAGACGAAAGCTGTGGACTGTAGGAAGGTATCAATGTGCTGGTCAGGTGGGTGGAACAGTGGCAAATGGAATTTAATCCAGACAAGTGTGAGGTAATGCATTTGGGGAGGTCAAACAAGGCAAGGGAATACACATTAAATGTGTAAGGTTTACACACTTTCACAAAAGGCACAGGAAGCGGCCATGAACTAAAAATGGTTTAAAACAAGCTTTTGGGATTGACTGGGCAAGGGAGGAAAAGGCGCCAGCCTGCGGTAGGTGGTGACTCATCACCAAATAAAAACAATCTCTGCGGTCAAGAGCCAGACCTGTTTATGCATCAAAACAAAGGGGTTGATGCAATCCCACCGACGAGCCCCTGGATTGATTGGCCGGATGGGGAAAAACAGTTCCCTCTAGAGACTACAAGTCTGCAAGAAACCAGGACAACAAAGTGTTGTGTATTGTGCCAGTACCTCAAATGTATGACAAGTACAATGATGCACCACAGAGGGCGCTGCGGTGGGAGACCTGAAAGTACCTGCACGAGGCAGTATATAAGGCCCCCCCAGCACACCTGTGGGCACTCTGAAGCTAGTGAATAAAGGACAAAGGTCACAGCAGTTAGATCAACAACAGACCACGTGGAGTCAGTGTTTTGTGTGCTACATACATACATTGACAATGAGGAAGCGGACGAACTCAACGCAACCATGGCTACTCTGGGCTCGCTAAAGGATTTTACCGTGCACAATGATTGGGAGGCCTTCAGGGAACGGCTTGAGTACTACTTCACAGCAAACAACCTGACGGAGGACACGGACGCAATGAGAGAGAGGCCTAAGGCGATATTGCTCTCCAGTTGTGGCGATGAGGTTTACTGAATAATCAGGGATTTGCTGGCACCTGAGAGCGCCAGGGACAAGTCATACGAGGAGCTGGTCGAACTCATTCGTGACCAGTTGCAACTGAAGGAGAGTATCCTAATGGCCAGATACAAATTTTACCATCACTGCAGACCCGAGGACCAGGATGTCACCAAATATGCTGCGGACCTCAGGAGACTTGCGGCGCCGTTTGATTTTGGGGCACACCTTGACGAGGCGCTGCAGGACATTTTCGTCATGGGGATCGGCCATGAGGGCTTCCTTCACAAGCTGCTAGCCACGGAACCCACAGTCACCCTGACAAAGGCCATCACCATCAGCCGGGCAGATATGACCTCGATGTGCAGCACCAAGCAAATAATCCACACAGCCTCGAACCTGGCAGGCACCGTCCACAGGATAGCGCCCACCACGGACAGTACTGCAGAATGTGGCTCTGCCCAGGGTAGAGAGCACAGACCCCGGGGTCCTCGAACTCAGAGTCCGCTGAGGGGGGCCAATCAAGCAGCACCATGCTGGCGCTGCGGAGGAAGCCATGGGGCTCACCGGTGCAGGTTTGCGAAGTACACGTGCAATACCTGCCACATTAAAGGCCACCTTCAGCGCATGTGTAAAAGAAATCGGACTCACCACGTGGCTGAGGAGACAGGGGATGACCCACTGCTCAGCGAGGGGCAGGCAGACGAAGATGAGGTGATGGGACTGTATACGTGCACCGACGATTCTTCCCCTGTGATAATGGAAGTAAAAATTGATGGAGTCCCAGTGAGTATGGCAGTGGATATGGGATCGGGTCCGTCGTTAATGAGTCAGAGAACTTTTGAGAAACTGTGGGGTAACCCGGCTGCACGACCCAAGCTGGCCCCTATCATGGCTAAGCTGCATACTTACACCGAGGCGCTGATACCTGTTCTCGGCAGAACGGATGTGCAGGTATCTCACGGGAGTGAGACGCACGGTTTACTCTTATGGATCATTGCAGGCGATGGGCCAACGCTCCTCGGCAGAAGATGGATGGGAAAGGTCCGTGGGAGCTGGGAAGACTTCATCCCTCTACAGACTGCAGCCTCAGCCTCCACAGATGAGCAGCCTCAAGGAGAGCCAGACTGCAGGTGCGATGGGCCTATTGTTGGGGTGCGGGCCGGCGGGGCACTGCGGGCGAAGCAGTCGGGCGGCCTCAGCAGCAGCAGAAGGAACGGCCTCGGCGGCCTCAGGAGAGGCGGCCTCGGTGGCCGCAGAAGGAACGGCCTCGGCGGCCTCAGGAGAGACGGCCTCGGTGGCCGCAGAAGGAACAGCCTCGGCGGCCTCAGGAGAGACGGCCTCGGTGGCCGCAGAAGGAACGGCCTCGGCGGCCTCAGGAGAGACGGCCTCGGTGGCCGCAGAAGGAACGGCCTCGGCGGCCTCAGGAGAGGCGGCCTCGGTGGCCGCAGAAGGAACGGCCTCGGCGGCCTCAGGAGAGACGGCCTCGGTGGCCGCAGAAGGAACGGCCTCGGCGGCCTCAGGAGAGACGGCCTCGGTGGCCGCAGAAGGAACGGCCTCGGCGGCCTCAGGAGAGGCGGCCTCGGTGGCCGCAGAAGGAACGGCCTCGGCGGCCTCAGGAGAGGCGGCTCGGTGGCCGCAGAAGGAACGGCCTCGGCGGCCTCAGGAGAGGCGGCTCGGTGGCCGCAGAAGGAACGGCCTCGGCGGCCTCAGGAGAGGCGGCCTCGGTGGCCGCAGAAGGAACAGCCTCGGCGGCAGCAGGGGAAATGGCCTCGGCGGCGGCAGAAGGGTCAAATCCAGGCCCACTATAGAGCCGCCAATGGAGAGTGTGTGTCTGTCTGGCAAAGAGTTCAGGGCTTTGTCCCTGTGTCCATCAAGTATTCCCGTTCTTTTTTTTTCTTCGCCAGCGAGCTCAAAATGGCGGTGAGCCTCGTGGCACCGGAGACAAAGGCCAGCAGAGAACCTAAGATGGCGGCATCCAAAGAACACCTCGTGGGAGCCACAAGATGGCGTCTTAAAAGCGAAATGCTCCCGGGAGTCTTAAAAGGGCATTATACCACTGCGGTCCCCACAAAGATTTTTGGACTTTTGTAAGGCTAGAGAGAGAGAGACCAAATGTGCTATGGAATGAGGATGATGGATTTATGACATGAATTAATACTTTAATGCCGGGTGGTCACTGCGTTTATAATAATGGACATGAACTGCGAATCACGATAAGAGTTGTTATTTTAATGCTGAAATGTATCTGTGGTTAAAATCAGGGACGCGGATTCATGACTAACAACATTAATGGGTTGAGGCATTTTTCGATGTAGGGGATTCAGCAACGGCTTTTTGAATTGAAGGGGGAAGTGATGTTGTGTATTGTGCCAGTACCTCAAATGTATGACAAGTACAATGGTGCACCACAGAGGGCGCTGCGGTGGGAGACCTGAAAGTACCTGCACGAGGCAGTATATAAGCCCCCCACAGCACACCTGTGGGCACTCTGAAGCTAGTGAATAAAGGACCAAAGTCACAGCAGTTAGATCAACAACAGACCGCGTGGAGTCAGTGTTTCGTGTGATACATACACTACACACAGGATCCCACAAGGTGTGCATTTTGGAGAATGGGGCACTTAAGATAAGGAGTTATCTTTTGCCCTGTCGACTCCGTGTGCAAATTGTGGATATCCAGACCCATCACAGCAGCCAGTCAAATGGATCATCACAAACAACGAAACCGATCCAGACGCATTAACGGAAACCTCAGCTCAGCGGGACATTTATTCATAAAATGGATATATATACATGAGCTGGAAGCAGCTCAGAGCGAACGAAAAGGAGTGAATGAACATGGAAGAAATGGAAGAGAAGAGAATGACCAGAAAAGGGAACATTGAAGAGGACAACCTGTCACAGCACCAACGACCACGAACCTACAATCTAGCAACTAACTGGATGGATGATTGTATGCCTTCGGTCAATTCTCTCAGAAATCTTGTTCTGTAACTTTTAGTTAGTTTTTGCGTAATAAAACTGACAGTTGGGCTAAGCCTAAACTTTGCGTCACGTGTAGTCCTTTCCTGTAATTCCCGACGTCTACGAATCAAAGTAGAGTGTAAAATGAACACTCTACAGAAAATGGTGACCATGGCAGGATCTCGGAGTTTGGAATAGGATCACTGACACAAATCAAGGGCAAGAAACCCTGGGGAGGCTTGGTTAAGTCTCAAGTCGGCTAAGGTAGCCGTAGGATGAAAGGAATCTCAAGGGCAGCTAGGACAAGAGAAGGAAAGAAAAAGTCTTGGGTACGCTGGAGTAATCCTGGGTTGACTAGGGTAGCCACCGAGAAAAGTAATCGCGGGTAGTCTGCGAAGGGGTCTCGAGGAGACCAAAGGAATCTCAAGGGTGACTTGCGCAACCAGAGGAGAGAAACCGTCTCGGACAGGCTGGAGTAATCTCGGGTCGACTAGGGTAGCCACAGAGAGGAACCTGAGTAACAGTAACTGCAGGTCACTGTGAGGTGGCCTCAGGGGAGACCAAGGTAGTCAGGGAAAATTTCTCAGCCAGAGGCACTGGAAATGGACTCACCGCAGCAAAATGCGGTAGAGCCCGTGGCTAAGAGCAGTCGTAGGAAGTCCATGGAGGCTAAGGTAGCTGCATATATATGCAACAAACTGGACATTTCAAAGCCATGGGCACGAGAAATGCTGCACTCTGGGGATCCGCAGGAAAAAGCGGCTGAGTGGACAGTTAGTAGTAATCACAAAGGGTCAAAAGAGAAGGCGATTTGGCTCATGTGCCTCCAGAAGCAGACACAACTGTTGCGAGAAAAGGTAGGACAGTTGGAGGAGGAGAATAAGAAATTAAAAGGTGAGATAAGCAGTTTCGAGAAAGAAAAGTAGGACCAAGGTATTTGTTATGTATTAATGCTTGGGGGTCACCAGACACCAGATGGCGCCATGGTCGGAGGTCATCGGCCTGTACGCATGTGGCATGTGTGCTTGGTCACCTGTATATAAGCCGGATGTCTTTGTCAAGCTGGCAGTCTCGGGCTGGAATAAAGATGGATCAGGTTGCACCTGAGTGAGTTTACAGTAACCAGACTCTTGAGTCATTGGTGACGAGGTAATTTAGGAACCTTCGCATGCACAATGGGCACTGTTGGAATCTGGTGAGATTTGTGGAGAGCGAGGATTGGGCCGATTTTTGACACAAAGATTAGTGGGAAAGCGGGTTGTGTAGAGGACGCAGAGAGGCTGCAAAGAGAGTTAGATAGGTTAAGCGAATGGGCTAAGCTTTGACAGATGGAATACAATGTCGGAAAGTGTGAGGTCATCCACCTTGGGAAAAAAAACAAAAAAAGGAATATTATTTGAATGGGGAGAAATTACAACATGCTGCGGTGCAGAGGGACCTGGGGGTCCTTGTGCATGAATCCCAAAAAGTTAGTTTGCAGGTGCAGCAGGTAATCAGGAAGTTGAATGGAATGTTGGCCTTCATTGCGAGAGGGATGAAGTACAAAAGCAGGGAGGTCCTTCTGCAACTGTATAGGGTATTGGTGAGGCCGCACCTGGAGTACTGCGTGCAGTTTTGGTCGCCTTACTTAAGGAAGGCTGTACTGGCTTTGGAGGGGGTACAGAGACGATTCAGTAGGCTGATTCTGGAGATGAGGGGGTTACTTTATGATGATAGATTGAGTAGACTGGGTCTTTACTCGTTGGAGTCCAGAAGGATGAGGGGTGATCTTATAGAAACATTTAAAATAATGAAAGGGATAGACAAGATAGAGGCAGAGAGGTTGTTTCCACTGGTCGGGGCACTAGGGGGCACAGCCTCAAAATACGGAGGAGCCAATTTAAAACCAAGTTGTGAAGGAATTTCTTCTCCCAGAGGAATTGTGGAATCCTCTGCCCAAGGAAGCAGTTGAGGCTAGCTCATTGAATGTATTCAAGTCACAGATAGATAGATTTTTAACTAATAAGGGAATTAAGGGTTATGGGGAGCGGGCGGGTAAGTGGAGCTGAGTCCACGGCCAGATCAGCCATGATCTTGTTGAATGGCGGAGCAGGCTCCTGTTCCTAATTCTTATGTTCTTATGATTTTGTCGACCGCCTCGATCAGTATTTTGTGGCCAACGGCATGGAGGCAGAGGCCTACGCAGTTAAGCACAGGACAGTTATCCTCACCGTTTGTGGTCCGAAAATTTACGGCTTCATGAAGAATCTTCTCTCGCCTGTACGTCCAGCAGAAAAAGGGTACGAGAAATTGTGTACGTTGGGTGGGTAACCATCTAAAGCCAAAAGTGGGGATTATCATATCACGCTACCGTTTCTAAACGCATGTACGTGCTGAGGGCCAGGACGAGTCAGGATTTGTCGTCAACCTGCAATGTCTTGCTGAGCCGTGTAAGTTCAGGAACATGCTGGAAGACATGCTGCATGATGTCTTCGTGATAGGCATCAACCATGATGCGATCCTCAGGAAGCTGTTGGCTGCAGAGACGCTGGAGTTGAAAAAGGCCATCGTGACTGCCCAGGCATGCATGACGACGAATGATAATTTGAGGCAGATATCATTGACGAGTCGGAGTTCCACGGCAAGTACTGTAAACAAGATGGCATCGTCTTCGGGCAGAGCTGCTTACGTCAAACCTGCCGCTGCTCAGAGCCCGCCAACTATTTCAAACTAGATTTCACCCTGCTGGCGTTGTGGGGAAAATCATCGGCCTCATCAGTGTTGGTTTAAACAATACTCATGCAATGGATGTTCAAAAGTGGGGCATCTTCACAGGATGTGTCCACAATGGAGCAAGCATGGTGCGGCTCACCACGTGGTTGATGAGGACCAGTTCAGTGATGGCCCGGATACGCAACCTAAAGGGGAAGTGAATGGACTGTATTCGTTCCTGAGCAAGAGCCAGCCTATAGTCGTTTGAGTTTAACGAGTGGGCTAGTCCCATTGTTCCTGTGTTGAAGAGTGATGGCACTGTCAGCATTTGTGGAGACTACAAGGTTACGATTAACCAATTTTCAAAACAGGATCAGTATCCGTTACCCAGGGCTGATGACTTGTTTGCCATGCTAGTTGGTGGAAAGTCGTTCACGAAATTGGATCTGACGTCGGCCTATATGACACAGGAGCTTGTCGACACTTTGAAGAAACTCACCTGCATCATCACCCATAAAGGACTGTTCTTCTACAGCAGGTGTCCTTTTGGGATTCGTTTGGCTGCAGCCATATTTCAGAGGAATATGGAGAGTTTACTGAAGTCTGTTCCTAGAACTGTCGTGTTTCAAGATGACATTCTGATCACTTGTCGCGACACCGCTGAATATCTGAACAATCTTAAAGAAGTCTTACAGCATCTGGACAAAGTGGGACTCAGGCCGAAACGCTTGAAGTGTGTATTCATGGCACCTGAAGTCGAATTCCTCGGGAGGAAGATTGCTGCTGATGGCATCAGGCCCACTGATTCGAAAATCGAGACCATCAAAACTGCACCCAGGCCTCAGAATGGGACGGAGCTGCTTGGGCTACTCAACTACTTTGGTCATTTCTTACCCAGATTGAGCACTTTACTAGAGCCACTGCATGTGTTACTAAGAAAAAGGCGACAACTGGGTCTGGGGTGCATCTCAAGATAGAGCCTTTGAGAAGGCCAAGAATCTGCTATGTTCAAACAAGTTGCTTGTTCTTTATGATCCGTGTAAGCGTCTTGTATTGGCCTGTGATGCTTCATCATATGGGGTTGGCTGCGTACTCCAACAAGCAAATGAATCGGGCAAGCTACAACCTGTTGCATATGCTTCGAGAAGTCTATCTAAAGTGGAAAGAGCTTACAGTATGGTAGAGAAAGACGCTTTGGCTTGTGTGTATGGGGTAAAAAAAAATGCACCAGTACCTGTTTGGTCTTTGTTTTGAACTAGAAATGAATCACAAGCCACTCATTTAATTGTTTACGGAAAACAAAGGTATTAACACCAATGCATCATCCCGCATTCATAGGTGGGCGCTGACATTGTTTGCCTATGATTACATCATATGTCATAGACCTGACACTGAGAATTGTGTGGATGCACTGAGTCGTCTGCCTTACCAAAACTGAGATGGAGACACCTCAACCTGCAGATCTACTGTTAGTAATGGATGCTTTTGAGAGTGAAGGAACCCCTGTAACTGCTCAACAAGTTAGGATCTGGACCAGCCGTGACCCTATTTTATCGGTTGCGAAACAGTGTGTACTCAGTGGTGATTGGTCTGCCACACCTATGGAGATGCGTGAGGAGACCAAACCTTACAACCGTCGCAAGGATGGGCTGTCCATTCAGTCAGACTGTTTACTGTGGGGTAATCGTGTAATCATGCCGAAGAAAGGTAGAGAAAAACTTGTACGTGGTGATTGGTCTGCCACACCTATGGAGATGCGTGAGGAGACCAAACCTTACAACCGTCGCAAGGATGGGCTGTCCATTCAGTCAGACTGTTTACTGTGGGGTAATCGTGTAATCATGCCGAAGAAAGGTAGAGAAAAATTTGTACGTGAACTTCATAGCACTCATCCTGGTATTGTCATGATGAAGTCCATTGCTAGGTCTCATGTATGGTGGCCTGGAATTTACTCTGATCTGGAATCATGCGTGCATCAGTGCAATACTTGCATGCAGCTAAGTAAAGTACCAGCAGAATCTCCGCTGAGTCTTTGGTCGTGGCCATCCAAACCATGGTCGAGGATCCACATTGATTTTGTGGACCCGTTCATGGAAAGATGTTTTTTGTCATAGTAGATGCATATTCTAAGTGGATAGAGTGTGTTATTATGTCATCCAGCACGTCTACAGCTACCATTGAGAGCCTTCGTACCATGTTTGCTACTCGTGGTTTGCCTGACATTGTTGTGAGCGACAACAGATCTTGCTTCACAAGTCTTGAGTTCCAGGAGTTCATGAAACTCAATAGTATCAGACATTTGAGCTCAGCTCCATTCAAACCTGCTTCTAATGGTCAAGCAGAGCATGCTGTTCAAACGATCAAGCAAAGTATAAAACGTGTAACTCAGGGCTCACTGCAGAGATGGTTGTCATGTATATTGCTCATATATATATAGTTACAGGTCAAGACCTCTTACACTTACTGGGGTCCTCCTGTTGAACTACTGATGAAGAGAAATCTCAAGACCAGGCTTTCTCTTGTTCATCCTGATTTGAATGATCGTGTTGAAAACAGACGTCAAAGTCAGCAATGGTGTCGTGATCGTGTTGCTGTGTCACGCGACATCTCGGTCAACGATCCAGTTTATGTACTGAACTATGGTCAAGGTCCAAAGTGGATCGCTGGCACTGTTACAGCCAAGGAGGGTAACAGAGTGTTTATTGTCATGCTCAAGAATGGGCAAACATGCAGGAAACACCTTGACCAGGTTAAACTGCAGCACACTGATGAACTGGAACCGAGTGAGGAAGATGCAGTCAGTGACCAACCAACCATTATTCACTCATCAGAGAACTCTGTTAACATTACTGACTCTGAACCTTCAGTCTCTGATATGGTCATGACCACTTCCATCAGATCGGCTATTCAGCCCTCAGTCTCAACGGGCTCAGAACGCTTGCCCAGAGCCAAAGTTGAACTGAGACGATCAACTCGTGAGAGGAAAGCCCCAGACTGGTTATTAAAATTTTAAAGGGGGGATGTTGTTATGTATTAATGCTTGGGGGTCACCAGACACCAGAGGGTGCCGCGGTCGGAAGTCATCGGGCTGTATGCATGTAGCATGTGTGCTTGGTCACCTGTATATAAGCTGTGTGTCTTTGTCACGCAGGCACTCTTGGGCTGGAATAAAGATGGATCTGGTTGCACCTGAGTGAGTTTACAGTAACCAGACTCTTGAGTCATTACAGTATTAAGGAAGAAATGGCCCGTAATCACCTAGAATATTTGCAGTGCCAGGTGACCGAGTGCAAAAGGCAGCAGCAGACATACATCGAACAACATGAAAGGCACTTAGAGAGAGCCAAAGAGGCAGAAGAACAGCTAAGATAGATAAAGATACCATATCAGGTAGCGCAGAAACAGGGTTACGAGAGGGCAGATCATGGACCTTGTAAAGAAAAGATCCGCCAGTTAACGGCAGAATTAGACAGGGCCAAAGGAATGGTTTGTTTCATGGCACCAGGAGGAGGCGAGGAAGTTTGGGATCCAGAGGGGAATGAGTCAGACGATGGGCCCTGTGTATAGCGAGCATCGGCCGGCTCCTGAGGCACCAGGACCCCCAAAACCGATGTGTCCCTTGAGACAGCAGAAATTCGGCCCACCCCCACCAAATGGTGGTCCGGTACCATTACAGAGTGACTATGTGAGCCCATACACATCGCTTCAGCTACAGGAGATGCTGACGGGTATGGCAAAATTAAAGCCAGGAGGGGATGCCTCCGTTCATTTTGCCAACATAGAGCAGATAGGGGGTATCAATAACTACAGCGAGGAGGAGATAGTGAAGGTAACACTGCTCTCCCTGGAAGGGAAGCTATATCAGAGTTTGTCGACAGCCACCAAGTTAGGTGGAGGAACCCCACAGGGCTTAAAGGAGGAAACCTTGGCAGTGTTCGGGTACAGTCAAGGTAGTCCGTTCTGGCAAGTAGAACAGACTCGGCAGCAAATAAACAAATCACCTGATACGTTTGCAGATTGTGGCCTATTTATGTAAGAGGCACTGGAGGGAATCTGGTACAGGCAGACTTTATAGGGGAACCAGAAACCATTGACTGAGAACCATAATGGCTAATGGTTTGCCACGGCTCAGAGCCAGGGTCAAAGCATGGTTTGACCCAGACAATCTCCAGAACACTAAGGCAAGGGTATTGAGAAGGTTAACCCTAGCTTTTAAGTCCAGACAAGGGGAAGAGGAGAATCTAAAAGAGAAGGTGCACAAAGTAAAAGGAGAGGTTAGGACAAAGAGAGAATGGAGACAAGAGGGAGGTAATGCAGGTCGATCCAGAGAATGTTTTAACTGTGGGAAGTTGGGACACTGGAGTAAGGATTGTAGACTCTCGAGAGGAGGGAAGCCAGGGTACGAGGGTGCTGAGGCAGAAAAAGGCCAAAGGAAGGCAGCCGACGACCCAGTACAGGTTTTAGTGGCCACATTACAGCAGGTTATGGGCACGGGTGGAGAAAAGCTGGACGCAGCAGTGGGAGAAAAGGGACCCAATGCATCGGCACCTCCACCTTGACATTGCACCCAGCCAGAGTACCTGTGTCTGCTCATCTACGATGAGTGGGGCAGGCCATGTGTGGATGTAAAGGTGGAAGCAGTTAGGGGAAGGTATCTGGTAGATACAGGAGCTTCTAGTACGGTTGTCCACTCACCGAATCCGACCACTTCCCCATGGTCGAGCGGAGTCCTATTTACACTGGCTGGTTTTGAGCAGGCTAGGGCAGTGTCAAAACCCTTAACCATAGAGTTAGAACCTAACACAACAAAGTGGGAATGCATTTTAATGAAGTGGGAACAGCCCGGTTCAGGAGTTCTCGGAACCGACTACATGTTGGCACACCATGCCATAATGGATATGAAGAACAATTGTCTATGGGGGGCAGTTCATGCAGATAGGATGGGAGAGATCGTAGTGATTCCCAGGGACAGTACAGACAAAGGCAGCAACTGCGCGATGAAACCGAAAGGGAGTTATGACTTAGAAGGATTAGTCGATAACATTCCGGCCAGATATCAAGGGCATGTACGGGAGAATATGGATGCATTTGCAACACACAAGCATGATTGCAGGAGGGTAACTGGGGTAGAGGTGAAGATAGATGGGGATCTGATGACACGGCCCCAGAAACAGTCTAATTTTCCCCGGGAAGCAGAAAGGGATTTGGAAACTGCTATAAATTCCCTGGTGGATCAAGATGTGTTGAGGACTATAGGCACACACGTAAACTCACTCCTGTGGCCAGTAAAGAAGTCCGATGACTCATGGAGGGCCACGGTAGATTACCGAGTCCTGAACAAAAATATTCCAGCCTGTGCACCCACGGTAGCAGTGGTAGCAGATTTGATAGGGAGTATCCCTGCGGCCGCAACAACTTTTACCGTGCTGGACATTTCACACTGGTTTTGGTCCATTTTCCTGAGCCGGGAGGACCAGTATAAATTTGCCTTTACCTTAAGGGTCACCAGTATACCTGGACATGTCTTCCACAATGGTTGCACAACAGTCCCTCAATCTTTCACCAAGGTATAGGCGAGGCACTAAAAGGTTTTAGTCAGCCAGATCAGTTAGTCCAATATGTGGACGACCTGTTGATGTTCTCTGAAAGTGCGGAGGACCACGGGCCATTATTGAGTGAATTGCTGCATTTGTTGAAAGAAGCAGGTTTTAAGGTAAATCCAAAGAAAGCTCAAGTAGGCCAAGAGGAGGTGCAGTTTCTAGGTTTGACCATTGGAGCAGGAGAGAGAGCCTGAGAAAGGTAGTCCGGGAACTATCTGTTCCTTAGGACGTATCTGGAGTACAATATACATAGATGACCTGGAGGAGGGGACAGAGTGTAGTGTAACAAAATTTGCAGATGACACAAAGAGTAGTGGGAAAGCGGGTTGTGTAGAGGACACAGAGAGGCTGCAAAGAGAGTTAGATAGGTTAAGCGAATGGGCTACGGTTTGGCAGATGGAATACAATGTTGGCAAATGTGAGGTCATCCACCTTGGAAAAAAAAACAGTAAAAGGGAATATTATTTAAATGGGTAGAAATTCGGTGCAGAGGGACCTGGGGGTCATTGTGCATGTTTCCCAAAAGTTAGTTTGCAGGTAATCAGGATGGCAAATGGAATGTTGGTCTTCATTGCGAGAGGGATGGAGTACAAAAGCAGGGAGGTCCTGCTGCAACTGTACAGGGTATTGGTGAGGCCGCACCTAGAGTACTGCGTGCAGTTTTGGTCACCTTACTTAAGGAAGGATATACTAGCTTTGGAGGGGGTACAGAGATGATTCACTAGGCTGATTCCGGAGATGAGGAGGTTACCTTATGATGATAGATTGAGTAGACTGGGTCTTTACTCGTTGGAGTTCAGAAGGATGAGGGGTGATCTTATAGAAACATTTAAAATAATGAAAGGGATAGACAAGATAGAGGCAGAGAGGTTGTTTCCACTGGTCGGGGAGACTAGAACTAGGGGGCACAGCCTCAAAATACGGGGGAGCCAATTTAAAACCGAGTTGAGAAGGAATTTCTTCTCCTAGAGGGTTGTGAATCTGTGGAATTCTCTGCCCAAGGAAGCAGTTGAGGCTAGCTCATTGAATGTATTCAAATCACAGATAGATAGATTTTTAACCAATAAGGGAATTAAGAGTTATGGGGAACAGGCGGGTAAGTGGAGCTGAGTCCACGGCCAGATCAGCCATGATCTTGTTGAATGGCGGAGCAGGCTCGAGGGGCTAGATGGCCTACTCCTGTTCCTAATTCTTATGTTATATAAGGTCTTTCCTGGAAATAACGGGTTACTGCAGGGAATTTATCGAAGGATATGCAGCAATTGCAGCTCCTTTGTTGAGGCTTCTTAGGAAAGGAGTAGAGTGGGAATGGAGTGAGTTGTCAGGAAACATAGAAACATAGAAACCTAGAAAGTAGGTGCAGGAGTAGGCCATTCGGCCCTTCGAGCCTGCACCACCATTCAATATGTTCATGGCTGATCATACAACTTTAGTACCCCATTCCTGTTTTTTTCCATACCCTTGATCCCTTTAGCCGTAAGGGCCACATCTAACTCCCTTTTGAATACATGTAATGAACTGCCCTCAACAACTTTCTGTGGTAGAGAATTCCACAGGTTCACAATTCTCTGAGTTAAGAAGTTTCTCCTCATCTCGGTCCTAAATGGCTTACCATTTATCCTTAGACTGTTACCCCTGGTTCTGGACTTCCCCAACATCGGGAACATTCTTCCTGTATTTAACCTGTCCAATCCCGTCAGAATTTTATATGTTTCTATGATATCCCCTCATTCTTCTAAATTTCAGTGAATATAAGCCTAGTCGATCCAATCTTTCTTCATATGTCAGTCCTGCCATCCCGGGAATCAGTCTGGTGAACCTTCGCTGCACTCCCTCAATAGCAAGCATGTCCTTCCTCAGATTAGGAGACCAAAACTGCACACAATACTCAAGGTGTGGTCTCACCAAGGCCCTGTACAACTGCAGTGAAACCTCCCTGCTCCTATACTCAAATCCTCTCGCTATGAAGGCCAGCATGCCATTTGCTTTCTTTACTGCCTGCTGTACCTGCATGCCTACCTTCAATGACTGATGTACCATGACACCCAGGTCTCATTGCACCTTCCCTTTTACTAATCTGTCATCATTCAGATAATAATCTGCCTTCCTGTTTTTGCCACCAAAGTGGATAACCTCACATTTATCTACATTATATTGCATCTGCCATGCATTTGCCCATTCACCTAACCTGTCCAAGTCCCCCAGCAGCCTCCTATCATCCTCCTCACAGCTTGCACTGCCACCCAGCTTAGTGTCATCTGCAAACTTGGAGATATTACGTTCAATTCCTCCGTCTAAATCATTAATGTATATTGTAAATTGCTGGGGTCCCAGCACTGAACCCTGCGGCACCCCACTAGTCACTACCTGTCATTCCGAAAAGGACCCGTTTATTCCCACTCTTTGCTTCCTGCCTGCCAACCAGTTCTCTATCCATGTCAATACATTACCCCCAATACCATGTGCCTTAATTTTGCACACCAATCTCTTGTGTGGGACCTTGTCAAAAAGCCTTTTGAAAGTCAAAATACACCACACACATTGGTTCTCCCTTATCAACTCTACTAGTTACATCCTCAAAAAATTCTAGAAGATTTGTCAAGCATGATTTCCCTTTCATAAACCCATGCTGACTTGGACCAATCCTGTCACTGCTTTCCAAATGCGCTGCTATTGCATCTTTAATAATTGATTCCAGCATTTTCCCCACTACCGATGTCATGCTAACCAGTCTATAATTCCCTGTTTTCTCTCTCCCTCCTTTTATAAAAAGTGGGGTTACATTCACTACCCTCCAATCCATAGGAACTGAACCAGAGTCCATGGAATGTTGGAAAATGACTACAAATGCAGCTACTATTCCTAGGGCCACTTCCTTAAGTACTCTGGGATGCAAACTATCAGGCCCTGGGGATTTATCGGCCTTCAGTCCCTTCAATTTCCCTAACACCATTTCCTGACTAATAAGGATTTCCTTCAGTTCCTCCTTTTCGTTAGACCTTGTATTTCCAGAAGGTTATTTGTGTCTTCCTTAATGAAGACAGATCCAAAGTATTTGTTCAATTGGTCTGCCATTTCTTTGTTCCCCATTATAAATTCACCTGATTCTGACTGCAAAGGACCTATGTTGGTCTTCACTAATCTTTTTCTCTTCACATATCTATAGAAGCTTTTGCAGTCAGTTTTTATGTTCCCTGCAAGCTTCCTCTCATATTCTATTTTCCCCCTCCTAATTAAACCCTTTGTCCTCCTCTGCTGAATTCTAAATTTCTCCCAGTCCTCAGGTTTGCTGCTTTTTCTTCTTATGCCTCTTCCTTGGATTTATTACTATCCTTAATTTCTCTTGTTAGCCACGGTTGAGCTACCTTCCCCATTTTATTTTTACTCCAGACAGGGATGTACAATTGTTGAAGTTCATCCATGTAATCTATAAATGTCTGCCATTGCCTATCCACTGTCAACCCTTTACGTATCATTTTCCAGTCTATCTTAGCCAATTCACATCTCCTACCATCGAAATTATCTTTCCTTAAGTTCAGGACCCTAGTCTTTGAATTAACACTGTCACTCTCCATCTTAATATCTTAATAAAGACACTGCTATCGAGGAGCGTGAAATATTAGATGAAATAGACATAGTGAGAGAGGGGGTATTAAAGGGTTTAGCAGCTTTGAAAGTGGATAGGTCCACAGTTCCGGATGAAATGTATCCCAGGCTGTTAAGCAAAGCAAAAGAGGAAATAGCAGAGGCTTTGACCATCATTTTACAATCCTCTCTGGCTTCAGGTGTGGTACCAGAGGACTGGAGGACTGCTAATGTGGTACATTTGTTTAAGAAGGGAGAAAGGGATCGACCAAGTAATTACAGGCCAGTCAACCTAACCTCAGTAGTGGGAAAATTATTGGAAAAAATCCTGAAGGACAGGATACATCTACATTTAGAAAGACACGGATTAATCGAGGACAGTCAGCATGGATTTGTTAAGGGAAGGTCCTGTCTGACTAACTTGATTGAATTTTTCGAGGAGGTAACCAGAAGTGTCGATGAGATGAGGGCAGTATCATGTAGTATATATGGATTTTAGCAAAGCTTTTATAAGGTCCCACATGGCAGACTGGTCACGAAAGTAAAAGCCCATGGGATCCAGGGGAAAGTGGCAAGTTGGATCCAAAATTGGCGCAGAAGCATGAAGCAAAGGGTAATGGTTGATGGGTGTTTTTGTGACTGGAAGGATGTTTCCAGTGGGGTTCCACAGGGCTCAATAGTAGGTCCCTTGCTTTTTGTGGTATACATCAATAATCTAGACTTGAATATAGGGGGTATGATTAAGAAGTTTGCAGATGATACAAAAATAGGCTGTGTGGTTGATAATGAAGAAAGCTGCGAACTGCAGGAAGATATCAATCAACTAGTCAGATGGGCAGAACAGTGGCAAATGGAATTTAATCCGGAGAAGTGTGAGGTAGTGCATTTGGGAAGAGTTAACAAGGAATGGGAACACACATTAAATGGTAGGATACTGAGAAGTGTAGAAGAACAAAGGGACCTGGGAGTGCATGTCCACAGATCCATGAAGGTAGCAGGCCAGGTAGATAAGGTGGTTAAGATGGCATAGGGAATGCTTGCCTTCCTTAGCCGAGGCATAGAATATAAGAGTAGGGGGGGTTATGCTTGAACTGTATAGAACACTAGTTAGGCCACAGCTGGAGTACTGCATAAGTTCTGGTCACCGCATTACAGGAAGGACGTGATTGCACTGGAGAAGGTAGGAGATTTACGAGGATGTTGCCAGTAGTGAAGAATCTTAGCTACGAGGACAGATTGGATAGACTGGGTTGGTTTTTCTTGGAACCGAAGAGCCTGAGGGGAGACCTCTTTGAGGAGTATACAATTATGAGGGGCCTAGTTATAGTGGATAGAAAGGGCCTATTTCCCTTAGCAGAGGGGTCAACAAGCAGGGGGCATAAATTTAAAGTAATTGGTAGAAGGTTTAGAGGGGATTTGAGGGGAAATGTCTTCACGCAGAAGGTTGTGGGGGTCTGGAACTCACTGCCTGAAAGGGTGGTAGAGGCAGAAACGCTCACCACATTTAAGAAGTACCTGGATGTGCACTTGAAGTGCTGTAACCTGCAGGGTTACGGACCTTGAGCTGGAAAGTGGGATTAGGCTGGATAGCCACTTGTTGGCCGGCTCAGACATGATGGGCCAAAATGGCCTCCTTCCGTGCTGTAAACTTCTATCATTCTATATAATGAGCACCATGCTGCCACCAGGAACCTCATCGAACAGTCTATCGGGGTGCTCAAACAATGGTTCCGATGCCTTGAATGCTCTGGCAGAGCCCTGCAGTACTCTCCTGATCGAGCCTTCCTTTTCGTTGTTGTGTGCTGCATGCTGCACAACCTGGCCATTGAGAAGGCCCAGTCATTGCTACCAGAGAATGCAGATCCATCTCAGAATGAGGAGAAGGAGGAGAAGCAGCAATGGAGGAGGGAGTGTGCCGATGTTGCTTTTGCAAGGGCGGTGTGTCAACGCCTCATTATGCAGCGTTTCCACTAAAGCACATATCATATGGCGATTGGGCTGGACTAACAAAGGGTTATGTGCACAGTGCAGAGCCTACCACTCTGCACGTGGCAAATGAAAAACATGACCAAATATGAACTTTAAAATGACCCATTTATTACAACCCCCAACAACACCCATAAGTACCCACAACCAACAACAACAACAATATATTTATCGAAATAACAATTTGCTATTCACAAATTATAACCCACAACCAGCATCAAGAATATATTTACAAAGTAATCATCTGACCATTTCTCTCCCGATCCCTTCGCCCCCATCCCTGCCCTACTGCTCCTCCTTAATGGGGCCCCAGTGCCTGCAGCAAGGCTGGTAGCAGGCTGCTCACTCTGCAACACATAGACTGCACATGGCCTTACAGGACGCCCTCGACCAACTCTGGGCCTGGAAGGCCCGGCTGTAGGCTGCACCACCTCAGGCTGGGAGGCAGCAGTCTCGTATGACTGGGGCAATGACAGTGCCAAGCGCAATGGCGAAGTGGCAGTGGTGGAAACCAGAATGCTCTCATCCTGAGAGAGGACAGCACCTTCCATTTCAACCGACACACTGCCACTCCCCCTGGGCAGTACCTCAGCATCCAGAGCAATCTGCTGGAGAACAGATTTCTGGCCTGCTGCGGCACCGTGAGATCCCCATTGGACTGCGAGAAATCCAGAAACGATGGCAGCTGTCAGTGCTTGCGTAGCATCAATCTGAATGTCATCAAAGCAGACTGAGCCTGCATGAGAGCAGATTGAGATTGTATGCCACCAATCACTGACTCCATTACAGCAGTAAGCCATAGTGTGGCTTCAGCCTGTGCTGAAATAGCTGCTGCCACCTCACCCATGACACGCGGCATGAGGTTCGGGTCCCTAACATCTCTCTGCGAGTCTACCATCCTTTGGAAGCTGCCATGGATGAGCTCGAAGCTGTGCTGAGAGACGCACGCAATGCTGGAGGTGGGTTCATCCAAACCGCTAGCAAGTGCGTCCATGCATTTGGGCACCTTGCCATAGTACCCATAAGCTCACTGAGCATGCCCCCTGACCATCTGGCCATAGTCACCACATTGAGGTCCTCATCTGAGTCCTGCTGAGCAGAACTCACGCGCGAACTCACCCTCTGGGAAGCAGGCCTTTGAGATTCCCTTGCCTCATAGTGTTGCTGCATGCCACTGGGTCCCGGAGCATCACCCTCATCAAATCCCTGGAACATTGCCTCCTCCACCGATGTCGTCTCCCCATAGTTGGGGGTAGCTTGTTTGAGGTGACTGCATCTGTGCTGGTGTCTCCTGTCCTTCATCTTCATCTTCCTTGCCGCTCCCACTGGGAAGCTGAGGGACAGGCTGCTGCTGCGCTGGCTCATCATCTGAAAGCATAAAGGCACAAGAGTGTGGTTAAGTTCAGAGACGGGTGCAGGAAGGGAGCAGGGAATGAAGGTGTTTTATATGCAGACTATAGATATACTGTCTGTGTAGTCACTGCATAAATGCATAAGATGGAGACTTGTTTACCTGATGTACTGTCAATAAGGTTTACACTGTGTATATACTATGCTGGCACCACGAGAGGGTGCAACTGGTGGAGACCGGGGTTTCCTGCCCTGGTGGCAGGGGCTGTATAAAAGGGGAGCCACCATGCGGCTGCCTCACTCTGGAGTTACGAATAAAGGACCAAGGTCTCTACAGTTTGAGTACATCACATTGCCTCATGGAGTCATTCATAAGTGCATTACAGACATAACAACTGGTGACGAGAATACGGACTTTCACGCGATTATGGCTATCTATGGCACACTAAAAGACTTCGCAGAGGGTGATGATTGAGATGCCTTCATGGAAAGGCTCGAGCTATATTTCGTGGCAAACGACCTGGCAGGGGAGACGGACGCATCGGCGGAGAAGCGCAAGGCTATACTGCTGACCAGTTGTGGGCCCGAGGTCTACTGCCTCGTCAGGGACTTGCTGGCACCCATGAAGGCCAAGGATAAGACATACGATGAGCTGACAGAACTAATTCGCAAGCAACTAAAACCAAAAGAGAGCATCCTCATGGCCAGGCACAGATTCTACACTCACCGCAGAGTTGAGGGCCAGGAGATTGCAAAATATGCTGCCGACCTCAGGAGACTTGCGGCACCGTGTGATTTTGGCACGCACCTCAACTAAGCATTGCGAGACATCTTCGTTATTGGAATTGGCCACGAGGGCCTCCTTCACAAGCTATTATCTGCCGACACCACAGTCAACCAGCAGAAGGCCATCAGCATCAATCAGGTGTTCATGACCTCGACCTGCAGCACCAAGCAAATTATTTATCCTGTGGACTCAAACCCGGCAAGTAATGTACACAGAATGGTGCCTTTCACAGGCAAGACTGTAGAATGTGGTTCTGCCCAGGGCAGAGAGCACAGACCTCAGGGTTCCAGAACCCAGAGTCCACCAAGGGGTGCTAATCGAATAGCACCATGCTGGCGTTGTGGAGGAAACCATAGAGCTCACCAGTGTCGGTTTGCTGAGTACGTATGCAAAGCCTGTAACACGGAGGGCCACCTCCAGCGTATGTGTAAAAGAAACACGACTCACCATCCAGCAGAGGAGTCGGTAGATGACTTTGAATCCAGTGGGGAGTATGATGATTTGGCCAGAGAGGCAGCTCAGCCCCAAGAAGAAATTATGGAGTGTATACCTGCACCACCGATTGTCCTCCAGTGAAGATGGAAGTCGAGATAAACGGCGGTCCAGTCTTCATGGAAGTGGACACGGGAGCGAGCCAGTCAGTGATGAGCCAGGATGCCTTTAAGAGGCTATGGAACGGAAAACGACCCGAGCTGGTTCCAGTACAGGAAAAGTTGCGCACCTACACCAAGGAGCTGATCCCAGTCCTTGGTAGTGTGGATGTAAGTGTAACCCATAATGGCATGGTGCACAAGTTACCTCTGTGGATTGTTGTAGGTGATGGTCCAATGCTACTCTGAAGAAGGTGGATGGGGAAGATCCAGTGGAAATGGGAAGACCTCTTCACTCCAGCAATCGATATCCCCCGTGCTCAGAGGCAGAACAAAACCTCACCTTCACTTGGGCCAGGCACCAGAGAACAGACAAGCGCAGCACTTGAGGCACAAACCGTCCATCACGACTGCATGGCAATGAACCGACCGGAATGACCTAAAAGTACCTTCCCAGCTCCAGTGGCAGGACTCCTGGGGAGGAAGATCGAATTCACAGGCGCTCTTCCAGCTTTTGTAGCAGAAGCGCAGGAGAGAAGGATCAAGGCAGTCGACCTCAAGGACAGAGGCAAGATGGCGTCCCTGCTGCAGCGAGGTGCAGCATGTCTGAAAAAAAAAGATGGCCGCAGCAATACCACGAGGTGCAACACTGAGGGACCAACACGTGGTGTCTAACAAAGGATTTGATTGGGGTAAAGCCAGCAGGGTTCTCTTAAAGGAGACCTGCAACCAACTGAACTTAAAGAGACATTGTATGCATGGCATCACTGTAACGAACCGATTAAGATTGTGAACAAAATGTTGTTGCGAGATGTTGGTACAATTCCTAATGTAAAGAACAAAATGTTGTTGCGAGATATCCGGAATAGAGGGTCTCCTAAAGTAGCAAGCGAGCGTATTTAGGAGGGTAAAGGTGCTGATCCTGATGCCCTGCCCCAAGTGTCCCCACAAGTTATAGGTCAGCGACCTCAGGAGGGTGAAGGCACTGATCCTAATACCCTGCCCCAGGTCTATCCCACGCTGCAGGCACCCAATGGCACTATTTGCCACAGACCTGGCAACGAAAACAGCACCAATACGTGCAGTCGGCCGTCGTTGCCCACCACCCGGGTGAAGACGGCGCAGCCCCCAGACCCAGTCGCTACCTCGGCCATGTCCGGGAGCATAAGGTCCGAACCAACAAGTTCCCCAAACGGGACCTGGAACAGCCAGGTTCCCAACGCCATTAGAGAGCAGGCAGAAGATTCTGCAGCCCTCAAAGGAGGACAGAGAGGCCACACACATCTGTGGCTCTGCCCACCACTAGGCAATGGCAAAGGTACTGAATCCTGGCAAGGTGAGCGAACCAAGCCCACCCCGCTAGGAGGGGACGCAGTGCCACCATCAGACGACTAGGACTCTGTCCGGTTGCTCTGGAACCAGCGACCTCACATACCTGTACTGCTACCTCAGTACTGACCATGACTGATCCATGAATGCAATCTACCCAATCCTGGCGCACGACCGTAAAATGTAACGAATGTAAGTCACTGAACCAAGGTGTCACGATACAAACTTTTTTTCTTCCTTTCTTTGTACTTGCACTGTGTCTGATCCTGTATGTTAATGTAACGGGCCTGCTGCACTATCTCGCTGTGGGGGCGGGGGTGGGGTGGAAATGGATGTATGTAGCCATGGACATACACATGGATCACACCCAGAACCTACTGGAACCTCCACTGCATCATCGAACCATCCAAACAGGTAACCACTACCCAACATTGTGGCAAAAGGACTTGGGGATTTACAGGGAGAGAGCCAAGCCAAAGCACAGCCAAGGTGCAAGGGCTTTGGCACTTAAGTCTGGGGAGAGCTAAGCCAGAGCACATAGTACAAAGTTAATCTGCACAAAGGACTTGGGGGAGAGTGATGGTATATATGCAGACTATAGACATACTCTCTGTGTAGTCACTGTATAAGTGCATAAGATGGAGAGTTGTTTACTTGATGTACTGTCAATAAGGTTTACACTGTGTATATACTATGCTGGCACCACTAGAGGGTGTAACTGGTGGAGACCGAGGTTTCCTGCCCTGGTGGCAGGGGCTGTACGAAAGGGGAGCCACCATGCGGCTGCCTCACTCTGAAGTTACGAATAAAGGACCAAGGTCACTACAGTTTAAGTACAACACATTGCCTCGTGAAGTCATTCATAAATACATTATAGACATAACAGAAGGCACTACACTTTAATGCAAAATGGGAAAGGCTTGTGGTTTGAGGCGGAATTGGCATGAGGGAAAAGGGAGAGGAGAGGAACATACCATTGCTGTCCCCATGGGGGTCGGGGTGGTTGTGTGCTGCAGCTCCTATGACTTGTGGGCCGATGATCTCCTGGACTCATTGTTTCAGGTCAGTGAGGGGCCTCAGGTCTGTCCTTTCTTGCTCCTGTCTATTGTGTGCCAGTTTGGCCTGCAAGAAAAAAAAGCCTTTAAGTGACTGTGCAGCACATGTGGTTGTCACGTGCATACCGTAGTTGAATAGCTGTAAATGTAGGCAAGTGTTGAGATGTGGATGTGACTTTTAGCAGTTGAACACATTTTGTGTGCGAGTGCTGGGATGTGGCATTTGAGAGTCTCTACAAATAATTGTGTTGACATTGTGGCATGCAGAGGTTGTGGAAGAAAGTACTCACACTGACCACCGAGTGACGTCATTGCATCACTGTCCTGTCCAGCACGCTCCTGGAAGACACATATTGTGCTACATCCCTCCATAGACACCCGTAGGTGGCTAGCATTGGCCTCCTACCAGTCTCAGGGAACATAGTCGCCTCTCCACCGCCTCCACAAGTGCCTGAAGGGCATCATCGCTAAAGTGCATGGCGCGCAGACTTCGTACCTGAGCAGCCATGTTGCTCCTTCAACACCAACAGCAAAGATGGAATGGTGAGTTTGAGGTTGTGTGGCATCATAGCCCCTCCCCTTAAAGGTCCAGTTGGAGCCAGCATGTCTGATGAGTCTGGACACGAGCACAGCTGAAATTGATTGGCGCTAAAGGTAGGGCTGTGCTTGGCGATACTATCGCCCTAAGACGTGTGCAGCACTTGATTTGGTGCTACAATCCCCTCTTAGAGCGGTAAAAATCAATTTTCCAATTGCCCGTGCTAAATTTTCCAATTGCTCAGCGCTAAATTTAACGCCCAGGCGATGTTAGCGCCTCAAAATGATCGATAATCAATTTCCCCCCATATATTTGAAATGATTATCCTTAATATTAAATCACGCCATGGCCTTGCACTCCCCGTAACCTCCTCTCGCTACACTACTTCCTCCAAACTCTCCATTCCTTTGACATCAGCCTCTTGTGCATCCATCACTCCCTCCCTTTGCCCCATCATTGTAACTTCTGCTGCATGGGTCCCACTGTCTGAAATTCTCTACCTCTCCATCTTCCTATTCCCTTTAAGGCCCTCCTTAAAACTTGGCCACCTCCTAAATCTCTGTTGACTCAGTGCCTGTTTTCCTCACACCTCTGAAGCACCGGAGAATGTTTTAATATTTTAATGGCGTTTTATAAATGTTAAATAAAAATTGCTAGCTAATGCTGTTGTTTTGGTTTTTTTATGTAACACTAGCTTTTATTGTGAATTTGTATTGTTAAGGAAAATGTGTTCTGTCCCAATAAAGCCAAACTGGTTTATAATCCCAGAGCCAAAAGTGCCACTGGAGGTTCATATTTCCAGAAGGCATTGCTGCCCTGGAAGGCCCATCTAGTGCAATCTATTAGCCATGAGAATCTTCTTATCAGCTTTTTACTGATGTGGGGAACCTGTAAACCCATGATGAGATGCATACACTTGCATACATGTCAAGTGCTGAGCTTCAATGTCCTAAAGTCCGCAGGGCTGAGCATCACAGCTTAGTTGCTCAGAAGCACTTGCCCAGAACCTCCACAGCTAACCCAGCAAAATTTACAGGGTCAGGGGTCAGCTTCTTCATTTCCATGGCAATGGCAGGTGTCAGTGCCACTAGGGATGTATTTTGGGTGCCCAACTGCTGAAGGGACCATAGAGTTTAGCTGAACACTGGTGATCCAGGTGATGTCATGGTGACAATCTGCACCCAGCAACACCCTTAGTATGGGGCCTGCTTTAAAATATATATTTTTAATTATTATTATTTTCTTTGCGGGTCTAGGCTAAGATCCCAGGCTGGGTCCTCACATGGACTATTGGTGAGTCAGGCGTATCTTTGTTCAACCTACGGTGGGTCCCTTTGATGGTTAGAGACGCAGGAACCCAAATGTAAGGTTTGCCCACCCCAAAACTTGTTCTGTACTGCATTGATGGTGAAGTTCCACCCTCAAAAGGCCAATTAGAAACTCCAATGCAAGGCCCATCATACCTGGCATAATTTACAGCCCTTCCGGTGGACTCATGTCAAAGTTATGGTGGGAATGTGCTGGCAGGACTGGATTTTCACACACCATTTGTCTGTTGTATTGTCACATCCAAGCTGTATATTCATGTCACATGTATTGCCCTAACTGCACTGCAATAATAATGTACTCTCTGTTGATTCATGTGCTCTGTTCAGGAGTGCAGAGGCCACGGCTGGAATCTTCCCAGCCCTGCAAGTGTGGATTTGGAAGTGGGCCCACTGTCAAAATGGCCCTGATTGACAGCGGGTCAGGATCTCACTCGGAACCCACCTCCATGTGAATTTCTCACCTGTCAGATCTGCATTCGGATAGCAGTCCGTCAGCAAGGGGCAGGACAAGTAATTAACATTATTAAAAGGTATTAAATTGCTAGTTAAGAGGTTTAAAAGCAGGCATTTACAATTTTACCAACCTTTTGACAGGTTTGCCGTCCCTCGTGTTTCACGCCAGGTTCTCAGTACTCTATTGCTTTGGCTAGTTGACAGCTGCAGAAGTGGTATAAAAGCTACCATTTCACAGCTGTTCACTTTCCAATGTCAGAAGCTGAAGCTTTCAGGTTTTGGAAGAGACTTTTGAGCTGTATGCACTTTGGAAGTGCTTGCAGTGAACTCTCTATTCACTGTCACCTCTTTGGAGCAATCTCTCTCATCATTGACATGTCAGGGGAGCTTGGGGTGTGGGTTCGAATCCACACTCCCCTGAGGTTCTGTACGTGCGATTTATGAGGGTGGGTGAGTAACGAGGCACCAGACACAGTGGGTAAGAGTACAAAATGGCTAATGTTGTTTATTTAGAATAGTAAACACAAAGATAGAGGGCATAGGAAGAGGTCGTAAATAACAGTAATGGCACAATCTCACTCAACAACACGAAAAATTCTCGCGACAGGGAAGGGGAAGATAAGAGGTTGAAACATTCCACCCACACACAACCCCACCTCCCACTTCCACCCTTCTTACCAATTCCTATCCTAAATTGAGTCTGTGAGGGGGTTTGGGCGATACTCACAATCCTATCAACTCAGGGGTTCTGGGGGCATTTATTTCAGCTCGGGGTCCCTCTGGGGCGGGTTTTAAGTTGTTGGTCGGTTCGGTTTTCCTCCTCGATGTTGTGTCGGTTTCTTCTAATTACCTCTCGGTTGGCTCCTAAGCAAAAAAGCTGCTGGAGTTAAGCATTCCTTCCCCAGAGCGAGGGCCTGTCAAGAGCTGACTCAACTCGCCTTTAACTCAGCTCAACCACAACGAAAACTGACTCCCATCTTCTTAACTCAACCCTACAACTCAATGCAAAAAGCTGACTCCAACCTCCAACCTCCTTGTGTGTTTTTGCAGCTTTTCTCATAGTCCGTTCATCTTCACGCCAAAACTGCATGCCATTGTCTTGGGTCTTCCATGAATAAAATGGGGTGTGAATGGCAGTTCGATGTGTATCGATCTGTCTGGAATGGGAGATTAGCCACACCTCCTGTATCCTGTCACTCGCTGATGGGGTGAATGAAGATGATTGTTCACTATCTCGACAGAGGTGCCACTCTGTCTGGGCTGGCCAAAATGATTGCATCAGACCTGTGGGCCTTTGCTTAATTATTCAAATTGATACCCTTTGTGTTGCCTTGTGTATTACTGGGGAGATTTTGCCTGGACATGTTGCCTCTTCTGTGAGGGTTTTACACGAAAAGCTGGAGAAATGTTGTTTTAAAAATATAAAGTTGGCTTGTATCCATTTTCCTGGAAGAACCGAATATACACTCTTCCCCCTTACGGTAGCTGGCTTATCCCCCGTCCGGTTCCGTGCCCCTGCAACACTGTCTGTTACTGTACAGGGTGGCCAGAGTCCCATCATCCTCTGCAGTTTACAGGCTGTTGGCTGCAGTTGGTCATTTTAAACATGGTATCTTCCCATTCTCCCTGCCACATGTCTCCGTGGTTGGTTTTGCAGAACCTTACAGTCCCCCGTTAAAACACTCTGTCTCAGGGTGTTTTCAAAATGTGAAGCAAAACCTTTTCCCTCTCACAGAGCCAATCTTGCCCAAATCTTACCTAAACCCACGATAAAACATTAAAATACACCAATGGTATTCATACATTTGGAATCAATACAATACTGAAAATGTAAAAATGCTTCTCAACCAATACCCTTCACCAAAATCATAATAGTACATAGTATCACACATCATAGTATTACAGATAGGGAGGTACGGACCTTTTACAAGGTACAGACTTTTCTTCACAGTGCAATACATTCGGCTCGTACAATCAGTCCCGTCATACTGCATAGATTTTGCTAGCCCTCCCTTTTCGTTTGGCCTTTGACTTGGCCTCCCGTATAGCTTTCTCAATTTTTAAATGACGGCCCTTTCTCCTAAGCTGGCAGCGGATCGGCAGCAAATCAGCTACGATCATCAGCTGTGCCGCTACCAGGGCGTGAGAGAGGATGCGGTCCCAGGCCGGGACCTCTACGTCCAACCCCCAATCCCACCAGGGCCTTGAATTTAAGTCAGCTAACTGGGCTCACAATTTTACTGTTTTTTTTTGTTGTAGGGTGAAATAACGTTTCTGGGAATTTTGTGCTGCTTTGAACAGATCTGTCAGGTGCTCTGGTAAAAATGGAATGTGGTATCTGAAATGTGCTACATAATTGTCCATGCTATTAATCATTGATGCACCGGTGTTGAAACCGGTAAAAACATAATTCCAGATCCCTCTTCTGTGTATTTTTTGGTTTGACGTTGTCTTTGGGTTGTAGACGGTACAGCAAAGTTCAGTCAGGGCTGTGGGCAGGGGCTGTCTGGGGCGTGCGCTTAACTCGGTGGCGTGGATGGAGCTGGGATGGCTTACTATGCATGCGACCATGCTCCGGTCCCATCCCATCCCATCCCCTTCATCCTGCCACTGTCGGGTGAATGCTATGGAGATGCCTGCTGGACATATCTTCTCTGATCCCCACACACACTCCTAACTCCGCCTCCCACCATTTATCCCAACACACACTCACTCCCCTCTGAGTGCCCGTGATGGTCAAATAGCCAAAATTGAGCTCATAGAATGTCCTGAACATTTCTCAAAGGAGAGCTGTTTCTCGAAGGTGCTGTTGTCGAGTCTCTCCCAATCTGCAGCCGGGTTTCCCATGTCCTTGCTCAGCTTCCTGAGCCACCACCACCTTCCCACTGGGATGTGCCCCTTACAGGTCAGGCGAACCCTCTTCCCAACCACTACCCTAACCCGGGATGCGGTCACCTCAATGCTGGGGCAGGAGACTGATGCTTCCCCATACGTGACCCCGGGGTGGTTGGAGTATCTCGTGGAATTGGACCCCAACCACCCTGGCCACCTTCCCCTGTGGGTATATATTGCGGTCCCCTCTACCCCTGGTGTCCCTTCTCCTGTGGTGACAGTCGGTGCCTGCCCCCTGAGCATCCAAAAATAATGGCTTCTTCAGTCTCTCCCCGGTAGCCGATGCACATTCTGATGTAGGTGAACAGGAGCAGGATTTTCCTCATCTCTGGTTCCTCTTCTGAAAGACAAAACCTCATTTGGTTCAAAAACCCTGAGCCCCCTGGCTCATCCCTCCCCCATTTTCCACTCTGTCGACACCTCACAGTACCCCTGCACGGGTTTAAACTGTGTGTGCCTATCGGTCTGGCCACAAATCGCAATTTTACTGTGGAAGTCAAGGGGTTTCAACTAATAAACACTTGAAACAACAAACAAACCTTACACAAAAGAGGAGTGAGAGAAAAAAAATAAGTCCAGGCTCCCTATCCCATTGGCTCAAAAGCCTCACTGTTATACTCCCTATATTGCAGAGGCCACCTGAGCCCCACTACACTAGAGAAAACTTATATATATATCTGTACACACCGACTGCTTTTCTTTTTAACCTGCTTGCCACCCTTCCCGGGTGGCTGTGCTAATCCCTGGGACGCTCCTTGGTTTTCCTTTTATGCGGGGGAATGTAGGAGGGAGACCACCTCTCCTTTGGCCTCTTGGGCCGGACCGACCTCTGCAGCCCCTCTGTCTCCCCGTCAAGGTGTCCCCTGAGCTTCAGGTGGTGCTTTCTGGGCTGGTACAGCCCCTCATCCCCTCCAGGGATGGCTCACTGCCCTCGGGAGCAACGAAAATTCCCCCGGCAGGCTCCTCACTGCCGGGGACTCTCGTATCCTCTGGGGGCTTTGGGTTGTACAAGGGTTCCACCCGAAACCACTCGCAGCTGATACTCTCACAGCGTTTCCTCAGTTCTTCTAGGGACCACTCACTACTGGGACCTGCCGCCACCCTCTCTCCTGCAGGCTCTGGGCTGTCTGCAACAAAGGCTAGGCTATCCCCGACAGGCTCCTCACTGTCGGCGGCCCCTTCCTCCGGTACAACCCCTTCCCTGTCAGGAGACTCTCGTTCTTCCAGGGACCACTCACTGCTGGGACCCGCCGCAACTATCTCGCTTGCAGGCTCTGGGTTGTCCGCACCGAAGGCTAGGCTAGCCCCGACAGGCTCCTCACTGTCGGCGGCCCCTGTCTCCGGTACAATCCCTTCCTCATCAGGAGACCTTGGCAGCGGGGTCACGTCCAGTGACTGGCTGCCTGCCCTGCGCAGCCCTTTTCCCCTAGTGCCTCTCGGGAAAGTAAAACAGGCTGCTAGGGACGGTGGCACCCTTGGCTGCGGAGTCTGAGCAGATCTCCTAACGGGTGGAGGTGAGTCCTCGTCCCATATGTAAGGTGGGAATCCCCCTTCCTGTGGGCCCCAAATCTGTGGGTAGTTTGTACCTGTGAAGCAACTCACTGTTCCTTGTGGTGGGATCGGTGGGACTGCAGTGGTGTGCTGGGGGCCTGGGCTTCCCGTTGGGATTATCCCTCCGGGCTGCCCTTTCCCACAAGGTTTTGCCTTGTTGGGGTTAAACAGTTTACATTGGTTAATGTGGAAGAACTTTAGTTCACGATATAGGAAGGGGTTAAATTTCTCTCTTCCTTTTAGTAAGTTTAATTCTGTGCTGAGACTGCAGAATCCTGCAAGGCCAGAAAATACTTGATGTCTCTTCTTTGTTAGAAAAGAACAGATAACATGAAAGCTGTACATCTGGTATTTGTATATGTTAAGATACCCCCATTGCCTGGACAAACTGATTTCTCTGATAAGAGGGGCTTTTAGTGATGATCTTGCTGACCCTCGAAAAGATTGAATAATGACGTGACAAGATACTGTTGGGCTGTGTAAACTGACCTTTGTGCCCTGTTTAGAATTGGTAATGTTCCTGAATAATGTAGGTGTCAACTGTAGAGATAAAATTCCTTTTTTTCTGTATAAAGATGGAACAAGTTTCTATAGAATTTGAGAGTATTGCCTTGGTAAGGACCAAGCATCTCTCCGAGATATCTCGCCTGTACATATTAAAAGAATCTCTTGAAGCAAGACTCTGAAATCTCCGCTTGAGTTACTTTAACTTAGAAATTTCCTCGACAGTTTCTGGCGTAGTCTGCAGGACCTCTGATAACGAGATCCCAAACGAACAAGTTTAAAAGTAAAAATTGGCTTAAAAGAAAAAGAGGAATTTTAAAAGGATTTTCCCAGCTTAAGGGGGAAAGTGCCTAGGCTGTCCTAGAAAAGGGGGCAAGCCGCCGAGATCCCGGAAGGGTGAGGCATAGGGTAGCTACCGTAAGAAGCTAAAATAACAAGAAAGCTAAAGGAGACCCGAGCCGAGCCGAAAAGAGACACCGGTGAGCGCTTTGTAAATACTGTGTGTGTATATATTTTTGTGGGCGTGTCTTAACCTCTCGTTTCAGGAAACACCGCGAGAAACTGCATCCGGAGAGAATGGGAAACAGCTCTAGTCGAGCAGGATGCTTGCGTCCAGTTCCTAGAAAAGGGAAGAAAACCGACCCTCCAACTAAAAGAATGAGTATGCAGCGCAAAACTGAAAAAAGGATTCGTAAGGTAGTAAAGCAACGAGAGAAGGTAGGAGATCCAATTGTGCCACCCGGCTCGCCGGCGGACACTGTAATTAAAGAAACAGGAGATGACCGATACGCGGTAACATTTAGTAGCGATTTATATGGTTGGTCTGATGGGGACTGGCCATATGGAGGAAGTTTTAAATTGTCTTTAATCGAAGAATGGAGGAAAATAACTAAGGAAGGGGGAGGAGACCCTACTTGGGACAAAGATTATATGGATAAATGTTTTATTAAATGGCTAGAGGTTGCAAAAAGACATCAGCCTCCGAAAGTAAAAATATCAGAGAATAAATCAGGAGAGAAAGAAAGGGGGAGCCAATCTGAGAGCTGGTATGGTCCTAAGGTCACAAACAACCCCAGCTCAGGCAGAAGCCGACTCTCCCCTCCTCCTCCAAAATCCCCGAGTAATGATAGGAACCACAGCGGTTTTAAAACCCTGGTCTCCGGGAGAGGCCAGAGATATGATCTCTGCAGCCCCAAACCCGGTAAAGAAACCTGTTGCATTTCATAACTGGCTTGAGCAGACCTGTACAATTTATAATCCGCTACCAGGGGATGTTAAACTATTATTACAAGCAGCGTACGGATCTTCCTGGCAGGGAGTAAAAGATATGTTCCATATCCCGCCCGGAGAAGAAGGGGATTGGAGAGTTAATAATGATTTGCTAAATGAAGGAAACGAATCTTTAACACACTGGCTACAGAATAGAGGACGGAATGCAATTCTACAAGGGGCTAGACAACATGGGGATATAGGGGAGGTTACTCGCTGTTTGCAGAAAGCGGAAGAATCAATGATAGATTTCGCAGCCAGGTGGAAAAATAGCTGGGAGGAGTATGCAGGAATACCCTTAGATACGAATGAACCTTTAGCAGTACAAACACTGCTGAACTGCATGTTACCACAGCATGCAAAGACCTACAAAATTAAAGTTTTAGATTGGCAAGGAAAAACCTGGAAAGAGACAGTCACTGTCTTGGCAAACATGGACAGGGAGGGATTGTTCAATTACGTAAGTAAAACCAAAGCAACAGGTCAATATTACCAGCAGAGAGGCGGAGGGCAGGCGCAGAATCGAGGGGGATTTAGGGGTGGAGGAAGAGGAAGAGGACAGTGGTCACAGCGAGATCGCTCTCAAGATGAGTGTAGAAATTGTGGAAGAATAGGGCATTGGGCTCGCGACTGTAGATGCCCGCCCAAACAGAATAGAGGGTCGCAAGGGAACTTTTCCGAACCTCCACCTCCACCAGCCCCTCAATTTTCCTTTTCTAACCCCAATCCGTATCAATCAGCATAGGGATGCCCCAGAGGCATAACGGTACAGGCAGCGACTCTTCGCTTATCAACGGACATAGAAGAAAATCCCTTAGCAATACTAAAAGTAGGAAACACTTATGTAAAGTTCCTGGTGGATACCGGCGCCACTATGTCCTCTGTACCGCCCTCTGTGGGATTACCCGTAAGCAACACCACTGTTTTAAGCATGGGTGTGGCCGGCGTCCCCTTGAAAGATTTTTTATCCGAACCTACTAAATTGACAATTGAAGGACAACAAGTTAATGACGAAACCCTGATAGTCTCTAAGACAACGCCTCTCCCTCTATTAGGAAGACAGACTTTGTGCAAACTAGGAGCCACAATATATTGCACAAAGGAAGGGATGTTTATGGAGATCCCTCCAAATAACATTCATCAGTTCTTTAATGGGATAGAAAGAGAGAAAGAGGAAAAGAATGAAGAAAGTGCTGCCCTTTATAGTTGGCAACTGAGTGGCAACTTCTACTCCCCCCTGATAAAAGAGGCAGTGGAAAACTTAAAGATTAAAATTGACCCTAATATTAAAGAGTTATTGTATATCATCTTAACAAGCTTTGAGGCAGTTCAGCTTCACTGTACAGCCTGGTATACTCGACACAGGGCTGAAGACTATCAGCGCTTTGTGCAACCGTTCTTAAATAAAAACGAAGTAATAGAAGCTACTCCCCACATTTATTTCGGATCTGAAGGGTTGGGGGTGGCCGTGGAGCTAACACCGTTACAACAAAAACGATTTAAAGAAGAAAATACGACACCCCATCTGACATTGGCTGTAAAGCCCCCAGCAAAACCTAAAGACATGGGCGGGATGATCTTAGACATAGAAGAGAAAAGACAGCGACCAGGTTATCAACCATGGGCGATGATAGAACTGCAGGATATACGGCTAAAATTTATCACCCGTGACAGAGGAATTCTCCACTGGGAGAGAAAAGGGCACGATGCTACGTTTGAAAAACAGCAACCCCCGGACAAACTAGCCCTAACATACCAATGGCACTGAGTCAAGTGTCCCCCGAACTCTGGGCTAAACATAAAAACCATGTTGGACAAGTCTATTCTGCGGTGCCCCATAGGGTACAGTTGATAAAAAATGCTGTATTGCCAAGTATAAGGCAGTACAGACTGCCACCGGAGGCGGAAGAAGGGATAGAGCCAGTCATCTTAGCACTGTTAGAGCAAGGCGTCCTGAAAAAGACACAGAGCCCGTGTAATACGCCGATACTGCCTATCCCGAAGATTAATAGACCAAATGAGTGGAGATTTGTACAAGATCTAAGAGCTATAAATAAGATAGTAGTCCCTATCACACCTGTGGTACCGGACACCAACATCATACTATCCGCTATCCCACCCACAGCTACTGTCTTTACTGTAGTAGATCTGTGTTCGGCATTCTTCTCCATCCCTTTAAAGGAGGAAAGTCAATATTTGTTTGCCTTCACGTATAAGAAACAACAGTATACGTGGACTAGGCTGCCCCAGGGGTATACCGAAAGCCCCGCAGTTTATGCGGCAGCCGTAAAAAGAGACCTCGAGGACTGCTCATTATCAGATCAGTCGGTGCTATTACAATACGCTGACGATCTGCTCGTGGCCTCCAGCCACGGGTTTGAATGTATGCAAGACTCTATAAAGCTTTTACAGCACCTATGTGAAAGAGGGCATCGGGTTTCACTGCAAAAGTTACAATTCTGCCAAGTCCAAGTGCAGTACCTAGGGTTTCGTATATCCCAGGGGCAGAGGCAGCTGGGACCTGAAAGAATTCAAACCATCCAAAACACCCCCACACCAAGGACAAAGAAGGATGTTTTATCTTTTCTAGGGATGGTGGGATACTGTAGACAATGGATCCCCGACTATCGGGAATGGGATGCGGCTCTACGATCAGCTGCCCTAAAAGAAGCCCCACCTAAAGTGGAATGGACCCCTGAGAGGGAAGAAGCATTTAAACAGTTAAAAAAAAATGCTATTACTAACGCTCCAGCATTGGGACTTCCGAACTATTCGAAACCTTTTCAAATGTATGTGAATGAAAAAGAAGGATTCGCAACAGCAGTGTTAACCCAAGAACATGGTGGGGGAAATAGACCAGTTGCTTATTATTCGGTAATGCTCCCCCCAGTAGTACGAGGAATGCCTGCTTGTCTGCGTGCTGTAGCCGCTACTGCGGTCATGGTGGAAAAATCAGTACCAATTGTATTGGACTATCCGTGCACTGTTATCACCGCGCATGCGGTGCTGTTATTGTTGAATTCCGCAGCAACTCAGCATTTCACAGCATCCCGAAGGACAGGCTACGAGGTGCTGCTGTTGTCACACCCTAACTACACTTTTCGCCGTGCGCCTGCAGTAAACCCTGCTGTTTTTGTTCCTACCAGCTCCACTAGAGAAATAGAGGACCCAGACCAGCACGACTGTCTGTCAACAGTGGAGATGGCTACCATGCCTAGACCAGATTTGCTTACGGAACCAATGGACAATCCCGATCTCATTCTTTATACAGATGGGTCGTCTCACAGACCATCAGACAATTTGCTCCTGGCAGGCTATGCTATTGTGAACCCATATGAAATTGTTGAGGCATTTGCCTTGCCCCCCGGAACCTCGGCACAGGCAGCTGAATTGTTCGCCCTAACTAGAGCATGTATATTAGCTAAAAAATCAATCTTCTAATATATATACCGATTCAAGATATGCATTTGGTGTAGTCCATGATTTTGGACAACTATGGAAAAACAGAGGCTTCATCACCTCTGGCGGGAAGCATATTAAGCACTCACAATTAGTGCTTAACCTGATAGATGCCATTCAATTGCCAAAAAGGGTTGCTGTTATTAAATGCGCAGCCCACACAACTGGTGAAGATGAAGTATCAATAGGAAATAGGAGGGCCGACGAGGCGGCCCGACGAGCCGCTTTGGAACAGACGTGCTGCCTACAGGCAGCCTCAGTCTCCCCTCTGCCAACACTGAGCGCCCAACAACTTGAAATAGCACAGCAACAAGTTACAGTGCAGGAAAGAAAAACATGGGAGAAACAAGGATGTTTTTTAAAAAAATAATATCTGGACCCATCCTGACGGACGAACTGTATGTCCCAGGTCTTTGTTTTTGCCCTTGTCTCGCCTAGCTCATGGTCAGGCTCACATGGGCAAAGGAGGGATGATACATGCTATCAATGCGCAATGGTATGCACCAGGAATAACAGTAATAATTGAGAAAATTGCTAAAACCTGCCAAATTTGCCAACAAAACAATAGAGGAAAGACGCCTGCAGAATATGACCATCTACCCCAACCAAGCATGCCCTTTGAAAATTTGCAAATTGATTTTGTCCACATGCCTCCAGTATTAGGCTTTAAGTATCTATTAGTAATAGTAGATATGTTTACAAGGTGGGTAGAGGCATATGCAACAAGGAAGGATGATGCCCGAACAGTAGTGAAGATCCTATTTAAAGAAATAGTGCCAAGATATGGGATACCTATGGGAATCAACAGTGACAGAGGAACACATTTTACAGGAAAAATAGTGCAGAATCTAGCCGAAGCGCTAGGTTTCCAGTGGAAATTGCACATACCGTATCAACCTCAGTCCTCAGGCATGGTGGAAAGAGTCAATGGAGTGATAAAGTCCACCCTTACTAAAGTATGTCAAGAAACAGGACTAAAATGGCCAGATGCCCTTCCATTGGTACTATATACCATAAGAAACCAAAAGAACCGAAATACTGGTTTGACACCCCATGAAGCCTTATTAGGAAGGCCAATGCCTACTGGTGTGAAACCGCCACTAGGAGCAGAAAAGGTAGCATTAATTTGGAATGACGAAAAGTCGCTAAAATATGCTCAGGCCATGTGTGAAATAGCGAGAAGCCTGCATGAGCGAATAAAACAGACCCAAGTACCTCCGTCAGAGGGAAACATGCACCCTTTCAGGCCGGGAGAGCAAGTATTAGTGAAAACTCTAAACAAGGAATCTTTTTCTCCTAGGTGGAAGGGACCATATCAGATAATCCTCACAACAAGAACCGCCCTGAAACTGGAAAAACATCCAAATTGGATACACGCCACCCGATGTAAATACTACCTTCCAGACGAAACACAGCAAGAAGAAGAAATACCGAGCTAGGGCGGACACACCCCGAAAAGAACTGTACTCATCCCCTTTTGTTTCTACCGAGACAGGCTGGACTAAGAGCATAATACCCCGAAGTATCAGGCTAGATGTCAGAACTTGCCTGTATACCAATTTGGGTCTTTATCTTGTAGATCACTGTTACTATTGTACTAGTAAGCTATTATTTTAACGAATTGGTTCAGGAGCATTATAGAAGAAAACAAAGGGAGGAAGATGAGGAAGGACTCCTGGCAAAACTATCAGGGGACACTGGGTATGTTAATCCTTCTGGCAGTGGGAAGAGTTAAAACAGAAGAAAGGTTTATAAAAGAAGGTAAAATATGGAAAGGAGAAATGGCCTGGGGCACGATTGACAAAGCAGGACAGCAGGACACTTATGTATGTTCGGAAAAAGAGGATTGCAAAGTGGGGAACTTCACAGTAAGGTGTGAGGCCTGCGGAATGACATGCCTGACCAGCAAGGAAATAGCTGAGAGCCAAGAAACTAATGGCACGTTTTGTGACCCCGAAGAAGATTGTCATTTTAAAATAGAAAACAGAGGATGGGTAAAGTGCATGAACCGTACAAAAAAAGAGATCCGGGCCATTTAAAACGGATATTGACCACCTGCATATCGGTAGTAAGATCCCCAGGTATAGTAAATTTAACCATACAAATCCTATATCCGCTAAGGGAGAGGGATGGTTGCAACACGACCAGTGTTGGAGTCACACTGGACCGATCCTTGAGAAAAAAGCGAGACGTGCTGGGAACTGTATTAGGTGGGGTAGGAGTAGGAATGGGAGCCTTGAACACAATAGACATAGAGACCCTGCAAAACAAAATCCAGGTTGTAGGAGGACTAATAGGAGAAAGTATAGAGTTGAGAAACGCGTGGGATGAAGGGCTACAGCAACTACAGGTATCTGGCTACATAACAGACAAGTAATGAACCTAGTAGAAAAAATAGAGCAGAAAAATGTGATCGTGAAAGGAAGGTTAAACAGAATAGAGGGACAGTTAGATGACTATAATGAAAAAGAATGTTTAGAGATGAGACCTTACCCCGAGGGGTATGAGCCTCCCTTTTCTTTCTAAGAAGGAAAGCATGTTGATCATTAAAGATAAAAGATCAACAAGGAGGGAGTTGTGGAAGAACTTTAGTTCACGATATAGGAAGGGGTTAAATTTCTCTCTTCCTTTTAGTAAGTTTAATTCTGTGCTGAGACTGCAGAATCCTGCAAGGCCAGAAAATACTTGATGTCTCTTCTTTGTTAGAAAAGAACAGATAACATGAAAGCTGTACATCTGGTATTTGTATATGTTAAGATACCCCCATTGCCTGGACAAACTGATTTCTCTGATAAGAGGGGCTTTTAGTGATGATCTTGCTGACCCTCGAAAAGATTGAATAATGACGTGACAAGATACTGTTGGGCTGTGTAAACTGACCTTTGTGCCCTGTTTAGAATTGGTAATGTTCCTGAATAATGTAGGTGTCAACTGTAGAGATAAAATTCCTTTTTTTCTGTATAAAGATGGAACAAGTTTCTATAGAATTTGAGAGTATTGCCTTGGTAAGGACCAAGCATCTCTCCGAGATATCTCGCCTGTACATATTAAAAGAATCTCTTGAAGCAAGACTCTGAAATCTCCGCTTGAGTTACTTTAACTTAGAAATTTCCTCGACAGTTAATGTGAAACCATTTAACCCGGCGGGGCATCTTGACCGCGTATACCATGGGGCTTGCCTTGTCGACAATGCTGTAAGGCCCCATGTATAGTGGCTCAAAGACTCCCACCCTGGCAAAGTTGCGGACCATGACCTCGTTCCCCACCTGCCACTCGTGGTGTTTGCTCGGTTCCAGCAGCAATCGGTTGGTCTGATGCTGCTTCCCCATGTTAGTGGCTGCCTGCCAGTGAATCTGCTTGAGGTGCTCCAACAGACTCTTGGTAAAGCTGATAGAGAATTCAAACAAGCAGGCTGTGAGAAAGCACAGACCCTCAGTCAGAGCTGCTATGTGAGTGGGAGCATGTTGCATTAAGTCATCAATCAACTTGACATTTCAGGACCTTTGGCAGCGAGCCAATTAAAGGTTAACAGAATATCAATTGAGCCAATAAGGTCAAAGAAGGCGAGTTCTTTTCTGTAAATTGATCAGGTATAAAAACAGCCATGTTTTGCCATGTGTCTCAGAAGGACAAAGGCCTGGCTTAAAGCCAAGAGCTTGTTGCAGCTGCCAGAATAAAGTTACGTTAAACCTACAACCGGTGTTCGCATTTCATTGAAAATTAAGAGATCTAACAAAAGCGGTCCCTATTCACCTCGATTACCTGAGCTTTCGTCAGGACCGGGGCAAGTACATGGGTGGGGGTTCGCATAGCTCTTCCAGTCATGAGAGCTCGTATGGGGAATACCCCATGCTTTTCGACTGGCTGGCCCGGATCCCCATCAAAACCAGGGGCAACCGCTCCAGCCACCTCTGCGGGGAATCCCCAGTCTCCTTCCTGAGTTTTTCTTTCAAGGTCCTATTCATACGCTCCACTAGCCCCAAGGACTGGGGGTTGTAGGCGACGTGTCACTTCCCCTCAATCCCCAGCACCTTAAGGGTTGCCTGCATGACCTGTCCCGTGAAGTGGCTCCCCCGGTCGGACTCCACGTACTGTGGAAGTCCCCACCTGGAGAACACCTCCCTAACCAATATCCTGGCGGTCCCCGCTGCTGTGGCTGTTCGGCAAGGGAAGACTTCAACCCACTTTGTGAAAGTGTCCACCAAAATCAAACAGTACCGGTACCCTCCCTTAGCCACAGGTAGGGGCCCTATGTAATCGATTTGTATTGATTGTATGGTCCCTCTATCCTCCTTGCGTGTCCTAGAGACACCTTTCTTTTCTGGGGATCTGGATTATTGGTTGCACAGACAAGACAGTTCACTCAAAATTCACGAGTGTCTTCCTGGAGCTGGGGCCACCACCCGACCTGTTCCACCCATTGCCAGGTGACCTCCGGTCCGGGGTGTCCAGATCCAGGGCCTGCATGGGCCAGCTGAAGGAACTCCCTCTGGTGCTGCTGGGGCACTATCCACTGCTCTCCTTTAAACAACATCTTCTGCCTAACATGGATGCCTGTGCCTCCGTACGGTCCTTCGACCTTTTCTCCCGCAGTCAGCTTGTCCATGACGGACTTGAGGACGGGATCTCGTGCCTGTACCTGCTGGAGGTCCGGGGCTAAAGCCACCTCTGCGCTCCCTTGTGCCCCTATCCACCCTGGATAGCTGCTATGGGGCCTGCCTCGAGCGGGTTCCACTTGGTTCCCGTTCGGGCTCCCTCTTTGGCCAGTTGATCTGACTTTTGGTTCCCTGCAGCCCTGGGCTCATGTTTGTAATGGGCCTTTACTTTGTGAATGCAAATGTCTGCCCCGGTCCCTACTGCCTGCATGATGTGCTGCAGTAGGGGTTTTATGGCCATGGACTTACCGTCTGCAGATGTATACCCACGACGGGACCAGATGGCTTGGTGCTCCATGCAGGCATTGCAGGTGAACATACTATCTGAACAGATAGTATAAGGCCGTGGGAATTCATCGGGGTGGGTGACTACATACATGACTGCCGACAGTTCAGCATGCTGGGCGCTCATGGTGGTTGGGAGCTTTATGGCCCTGGCAATGCCTGCCTGGGGATCGTAAATCCCGCACCCTGTGAGCCTTTCCCCCGCTACCACCATGCTGGACCCGTCAACATAGATCTCCCGGTCGTCCCAGACCCCCTCAACGGAGCAACGGTGGGCTTTCCCGGGGTACAGCATGTTGGCTGCCAGTCGGGGCTCACACATCCCTTTTACTCTCAAATCCATCTGTGAGAGCAGGAGGGTCCAGCGAGCAATGCGTGCGCTGCTCACTGTCCCATCCTTAATTCTCCCATCCAGCAGCATCTGAGTGGGGGTGTGATCAGTGAGGATGGTGATTGGGGACACTCCTGTAAACACCTGCGACCACTTCACAGCCCAGTGGGTGGCCAGCAGGTGCCTTTCACAGTTTGAGTAACCCCTCTCAACCTCAGTGAGGACCCTGGAGGAGTAGGCCACCGGCCTCAGCTGGCCGTGCAGCTGTTGCATCAGCACAGCACTTAAGCTATCCCCGCTGGCTGCTACCTCCAGGAAAAATTCCTCGCCCTCATCGACCGCTCCCAGGGCCGGAGCTTTCTGCAGCTCTCCCTTGAGGTGGGTAAATGCTGCATCACAGTCCTCATCCCACTCCCACTCCACGCCTTTGCGCGGGAGCCAGAGTAGGGGTGCTGCAATGGCTGCGTAATCCTCAATGAAGTCCCAGCAGTAACCGGTCAGACCCAGGAACGACCTCACCCCTGTAACTGTAGTCAGAGCCAGTAACTCCTGAACTGCCCTCCTCTTAGCCTCATCAATGGCTCTCTCCCCTGTCCGCACAGTCAGCCCCAGGAATTTTACCTCTGTCTGACCGATCTGTGCTTTCTTAGGGTTTACTTTAAAACCCTCCTCATGCAGCAGTCCCAACAGCTCTGCCAGCAGGGACCATGCTCTTCCTCCAAATCGGAGAATAGCAGCAAGTCGTCCACATACTGGACGAGCTGTCTGGGTCTGCTGAACTCTTTCAGGCAGTTGGCCATACATTGATGAAAAATGCTCGGGAAGCCCTGGGGAAGACAGTTCCAGGTATATTGCTGTCCTTTGAATGTAATGGCGAATTTGTACTGGTCCTCCCACCGCAGCGGGATGGACCAGAACCCATTCGAGATGTCCAGCACCGTAAAGACGGCTGCGGGCGCGGGGATGGCTGTGACTAGGTCGGCTACGGCTGCCACTGTGCGCGTACAGGCAGGGATATTTTTATTGAGGACTCGGTAGTCCACCATGGCCCTCCAAGAATTGTCCGTTTTCCTAACCGGCCAAAGTGGAGAGTTCACATGTGTGGCTATTGGTCACAACACTCCCTGTCTGACTAGAGATCCCAATGCGACCTCTAGGTCTGCTTCAGCCTCCCTGGGAAAATTATACTGCTTCTGGGGCTTAGACATGGGGTCCCCATCTACTCTGACCTCGACACCATTTACCCGTCCACAGTCATGCTTATGCCTGGCAAATGCTGCCAGGTTGGCCCGCACAAATGCCTGATAGATCATCGGGGTGCCGTCTACCAGAGCGCCGAGGTCATATCCCTCCTTCGGCTTTACAGTGCAGAGGGAACCCTTCCCCTGTTTCCCCTGGATGACTGCTGTACTTTCCCCCTCCCCGGTGTCAGCTGTGCCCCACAGACAGTGGTTCCTCAGGTCTACCAGAATTTTCTGGCCGCTGAGGAAATCTGCCCCTAGGATCCTTTACCCACTCCCTCCCACGGCAGAAGGACACACTTCCACATGGTGTGGAGGGTGCCTATGTGTATCTGCAGTGGTTTGGAGAAGAAGCCCTTGCGTTCTTCTCCAGTGAAGCTGGTTAGGCAGTAGGGGATCCCACTGGATAGGGGTGAGGTGGTCAGGTCGTCTACATGAACCAGGATGCACGAGGCCGCTGTGTCCAGCAGATACTCCCCCCCGGACCCCCTCAACCCCCATCATGACACGTGGTCTGCTCCACGCATCATAGGTGACCGGGCAGAGGTACACGGGTTTCTTGGGGTCTAGTCATTGGGGGGTGTTGGTCTGGGCCTGAAGGAATTCGCCCCCGGTCACAGCTGCGACCTTCCCAGTCTGGGTAAAGAGTGCCTGCAGAGCCGCGAGGAGACCCTCGAGTGGGGCGGCAGGGCTGGGCACAGCTCGTGGCCGTGGGGACTGGGGCTGAGGTTGGGGCCTGTGGACCTCTCTTTTTCTGCCTCGGATCCTGGCATTCCCTCCTCATGTGCCCGTCTTCCCGCACCCGTAGCAAACCCCCTCTCTGTCTGCCGGCCAATTCCCTTCTTGCCTCCACTCTCTCTTATCAGAGCCGGGGCGGATCTCACACACCTTCCCCTTGGTGGGTTTCTCCCCACCCCCCCGATTCTGCCATTGCGAAAAGAGAGGGTCAGCTGCCTCAGCACTGTCCCCTCTGTGGCTTGGGGGTCTCTGAAATCGAACCACAGGTTGGCCTGGGCACGCAACTCCGGTAGGCTGTTTGCCACCAGTGCACGCAGCCAGCGACCACGTCGGTGTGCATCCAGCTGGGTTCTGTCCAAATTCCCCCCCACTGGTTTCCTCATACACTGGCCACAGTCGATCAGTGAATGCCTGGGGGGGTCTCCCCAGGTCTCTGGACAGTGGCCTGTACCCGGTCGAACGGACAGCCATCGTTCAACCGCATGGCCTCCAGGATATCCTCCTGGAGAGCGGCCACTGTTCGCTGACCCCTCTTGCTCTCAGCAGAGAGAGCCTGACACAGGGCTGGGTCCAGTGAGAACAGCAGCAGTTTTCTCCGTTCGGCCTCATCGCAGTAATTTATGTCTCCTACCTGCTCTACTTCCATAAAGTGAACAGAGGAGTCTCCTTTTCGGGTAAGTTTATTCACATGGGCCACCATCTGCCGCAGCTGGGTCGCACTGTGGGGAAGCACGTATTGGTTCTGTAGGGGACCCTCAGCCTGACCCACTGCGGGTGGTCCGAATCTACTCTGCCTGATGGGGCACATTGGGGCTGGTCCCGAAGGTTTAGATTCCAGCATTTCACCCTGCCTCTCCTCCGGGATCCCCAATGGGGCTGTGGGAGAGGGCCTGTAGGATTCTTCCTCCCTATCCTCCTCCCCACAGCCTGTTTCACTATGCTCCCCCTTCCGCACCTCAGCTGGGCTGATAAGGCACACCACTCCTTTACTGGGTGCCTTGCTTTCAGCCCAGCCAAGGGCTTTTGCCTCAGCTAGGGCCAGAGCTTTGGTGTCAGGCCGGGTGGGGATTCGAGTCTCGGGCACTTCCAGAGCTTTTGCTCCGGCTAGAATAAGGGCTGCTTTGGCTTCAGCCAGAGCCAGGGTGAGCCAATCAATTTGTTCCTGAAAGGAACGATGATCCGCCTCTGCCCTGCTGTGGCACGCCTGAAACGCAGCTAGTAGCTGGAGACTCTTACCCTCTCCCAACCTTCCCTGGTTCTAAGCCTGGGCAAGTTCCTCCTGCAGTCCCCTGACGTAACCTTTTCCCTCAGTTACCTGGGACTGAAGGTACTCCCTGTGGTTGCGATAGCTTTCTCCATCTCTCTCTCGTTCCTGCCTCTCCCACTTTAAATCCTGATCCAGCTTTTCCCTTTCTTTGCTGGTCTTTTCCACTGATCTTTTATGATCTTTACTCTGGGTCCACCTGGCTGCTGCATCCTCAGGCCATTCACCCCTCAGCAGCGCCTGCACTCACTTCCTTGAGCAGTTTATCCTTGCTGTTACATACCTAGCAATCCTACCCTCCATTTTATACTACTCTCCACCAAGACCTACTGTCTCTTCACCTTCATTCAATGCACGTCCTGCCGCGGTCACCATTGTAAGGGGCGCTTGGGGTGTGGGTTCGAATCCACACTCCCCTGAGGTTCTGTACGGACGATTTATGAGGATGGGTGAGTAACGAGGCACCAGACACAGTGGGTAAGAGTACAAAATGGCTAATGTTGTTTATTTAGAAAAGTAAACACAAAGAGAGAGGGCATAGGAAGTGGTCATAAATAGCAGTAATGGCACAATCTCACTCAACAACACGAAAAATTCTCGCAACAGGGAAGGGGAAAATAAGAGGTTAAAACATTCCACCCACACACAACCCACCTCCCACTTCCACCCTTCTTACCAATTCCTATCCTAAATTGAGTCTGTGAGGGGGTTTGGGCGATACTCACAATCCTATCAACTCCGGGGTTCTGGGGGCACTTATTTCAGCTCGGGGTCCCTCTGGGGTGGGTTTTACGTTGTTGGTCGGTTCGGTTTTCCTCCTCGATGTTGTGTCGGTTTCTTTTATTTGCCTCTCGGTTGGCTCCTAAGCAAAAAAGCTGCTGGAGTTAAGCACACCTTCCCCAGAGCGAGGGCCTGTCAAGAGCTGACTCAACTCCCCTTTAACTCAACTCAACCACAACGAAAACTGACTCCCACCTTCTTAACTCAACCCTACAACTCAGTGCAAAAAGCTGACTCCAACCTCCAAGTGTGTTTTTGCAGCTTATCTTATAGTCCGTTCATCTTCGCGCCAAAACTGCATGCCATTGTCTTGGGTCTTCCATGAATAAAATGGGGTGTGAATGGCACTTCGATGTGTATCGATCTGTCTGGAATGGAAGATTAGCCACACCTCCTGTATCCTGTCACTCGCTGATGGGGTGAATGATGATTGTTCACTATCTCGACAGAGGTGCCACTCTGTCTGGGCTGGCCAAAATGATTGCATCAGACCTGTGGGCCTTTGTTTAATTATTCAAACTGATACCCTTTGTGTTGTCTTGTGTTTTACTGGGGTGATTTTGCCTGGACATGTTGCCTCTTGTGTGAGGGTTTTACACAAAAAGCTGGAGAAATGTAGTTTTAAAAATATAAAATTGGCTTGTATCCATTTTCCTGGAAGAACCGAATGTACACTCTTCCGCCTTACGGTAGCTGGCTTATCCCCCGTCCGGTTCTGTGCCCCTGCAACACTGTCTGTTACTGTACAGCGTGGCCAGAGTCCCATCATCCTCCACGGTTTACAGGCTGTTGGCTGCAGTTGGTCATTTTAAACATGGCATCTTCCCATTTTCCCTGCCACGTCTCCGTGGTTGGTTTTGCAGAACCTTACAGACAGGGCATTTCTGTCATCTCAAACTTACCTGCCATCTATTCCAGCAGCATCGGTGCCCTTGAATAAATCTCACCTTGACACTTACAGTCGCACCACAATCAGCCCAAACACTATCACTAAACACACCAGCATCACTACCAACACCAACCTTCTCCACAATCACCTGATGCTGCACAGGACACAGGGCATCAGCACTCAACCACATTGCTTCCCGGGAGGCCAGTGATGGCCTCACCATGGCCACATTTACATCACTTCATGCTGTACATTCTGACTGCCCTATGATGCTCCAGGTTGGCACCACCCCACACCAGTTCTGCAAAGCGTCCCTGCAATGTTCAACCCATTCCTTTCACTCATCACCATTGTGAGAACCCTCGAGAAGATGCACGGTCACTTGCTCTTACCATTCCAAGCACCAACAGAAATCAGCCTCCCGCATTACTTAAGATAGTGAATTAGAGGGGTCTGTACTGAGTGATTGCAAGGTATAAGCCAGCAGGTGGTGAAGCCAAGGACAGTCCAGGAAAGAACTCAGCACAATGCTAGCTCACTTCCTAGCTCTGCTGAAGAGAACATAGATAGAGGAGGGAATTACCATTTTTTTGCTTTACATTCTCTTACAGCCTTCTCCATTAAAAAAATTCTATAAAGTTTACCTGCAGTTTTTGAAATTTGACCTCTAGCTTTGCTTCTAATAATTTTTAAAACTCGGCAAAAACTGCGACAAGCTGAAGAAAAATATTCCATCAGTGCACCTAACTGAACAGTACTGATGTATCCTGGGTTGCACTTCAAAAGTACTGAGGTTGTGAAAGTGCAAATACAAGTTATTTTGTATTCAGATTGTCCAGTTACAGCGTATCAAATTTATGTAGAAATTTCCATTATAAATACGGGCACAGGAATTTATAATGGAAATAGCTGACTCAAAGAATGTTCCAGACTTCTGAAACTCGAAAGACAGACAAAAACTGCAACCTTAAAACAGTGCCTTGTAACTTTATGGAACCAACTAAGCCATTAACCTGGCATTTCTCACCAGGATCCTGCAAGCTAGATGCTCACAGATTTGCTTGGTCTTTATAGGTGTGTGAATTACTTGAGTTAGGGATGAGAGTGAGCAACCCTCAAATTAGCTCATACTTCTCCAAGTTCTCAGTCAGTCACTCTGTCCCTGGTGATAGATTCCAGTAATGTTCCCACAACTGATGTTAAACTGACAGGTCTGTTGTTTACTGGTTTCTGCTTCGCTCCCTTCTTAAATAATGCAGTGACAGTTGCAAGTTTCCAATCCAAAAGTCACAATTACCAAATCGAGAGATTTAAAATTAATCCAAAAGCACAAAAATCGGGGCCCGATTTAGATTCGAAGGTACATTTTTTAATTTTACCCCCAGGTACACAAAGTTGTAGTGCCACGGAGGTCTCAATGTCCAAGTACAATTCTACCAGCCAAATGCTGCCTCCTTCAAAGACTGCTTGTTGACGATGATTACTGGTGGGACTAGGTTACTACATTCTGCAAGACATTTAACACATTTACTATTAAAAAAATTATAAATGTGATAAAAAACTTATCTAGAATAAATTTCAATAGCATTATATTTTGACTGCTCAAAAAACTAGACATTCTTCAACATAGTTAGTATCAATACACTATTTGCCACAAACATCTAGTATTTTGTACACAAAGTTTTATCATATCAATCATGTCAACAATATAATTACACATTTTTTCACAGAGAATAACTGCTCTGAAGATGCATGTATCAGCAATTTATACCCTGCAGTTCCAAAGGTTGTAATTGCAAAGTGATTCAGTCACTGTACATAATACTCTTGGTGCCATTCAAGAGGTTAACTGGAACTGATTATTTTGGGGGGTGTGGGTGTACAACAGTTAAGATGAAACTTCCTGACACCTTGGCCCATGTGTATAATTTTCACGTTTGCTTTAGTGGAGCTGGGATATTTGCAGATGCTTGTTCAAGATAGGCCAACGGTCCTTGAGCCAGGTCAGCTGATTTTTTGGGCTGTACATTAATATCTTCCAAGACTTGTTGCCAGTGGCGCAGCTTACTTAGGTGCTTCTGGATCAAGGCCTCCTTTCTCTGTAGCTCATTTTTCAATTCTGAAACATCCTGTAAAACAATATTAAAACAAATTAAGAACCTTTCCCAAAAAAGTGAATTCAATGCTTAGACTTTAAAAAGGCACAATGTGGTCAGAAATTTATAGTTAATAAAATATACATTGAGGCAAAAGTTTCTGAAAAAAACAGTTGAGCAGTGCCAAGCAGTGGAACTGGTAGGTCCATGGCACACATGCCGCTTGCAATTGTTAAGTTAATAGTAGCATTTGGAAAAGTATAGGCCACCCCACTGAGCAAGGGATGGGGGGAAAATGGATGCAAGAACCAGTGATACAACAGTTAACATAGTTAAGCTACTCGCTGGGTTTTTTGCCTCTGAAAAGTGCAAGAAAGTTCTGCACGAAATATTTTTTAAGAGAAAGAGCAAGAGACACACACAAAGCGCAAGTGCGCACGAGGGAGGGAGACTAAGAGCCCGAGGGAGGGAAACGGTGCGTGCCCCCGAGGGAGGGAGAGAGAAAGAAAAGGAGAATGTACAAGGAGAAAACACACAGGGCAATGATGCAATAAACAAGGGTGCCCCAACTGCAATGTAGAAGTTGTTGCGATCTGACCCCTGAAGCACTATCTATAATAGTCAAATGGTTCCAAAGACCATTGGCATCACACTTTTCCCAACCTGTGTGTAGTCACTCCACCAGCCTGCCACACATTTTCCCTCAGTTGAAGTACTTTGTTGCCTGGAGAACCACAGTAACGGTGAAGCAGGATTTGGACACCAGAATTGATTAATATAGGAACAGGAGTAGGCCATTTAGCCCCTCGAATCTGTGCTGCCATTCAATGAGATCATTGCTGATCTGTGACCTAACTCCATAAACCCACCTTTGCCCCACATCCCTTCATACCTTTGGTTAACAAATATATATCAATCTCAAATTGAAAATTAACAATTGATCTAGCATCGAGTGCTATTTGCAGAAGAGAACTCCAAACTTCTACCACCCTGTGTGTGTAGAAGTGTTTCCTAACTTCACTTCTGAAAGGCCTTGCTCTACCTTTAGGCAATGTCCCCATGTCCTCGACTCCCCAACCAGCGGAAATCGTCTTTCTCTTATCCCCTTAATATCTTGAAACCTTCAATCAAATCACACTTAACCTTCTAAATTCCAGGGACTATCACCCTAGTTTGTGTAATCCCTCCTTGTATTTAATCCTTAGAATCCTGGTATTATTCTGGTAAATATATGCTGCACTCCATCCAAGGCCAATATATCCTTCTTAAGGTGTTGTGCCCAGACACAATCCAACAAGTATTTCTCTTTCATAAAAGATTATATAGGCTAATAAGAAAAGCCAGCACTTCTGCCATCATTTTATATCCAGAAATATACTAACTCCATTCAGCTTTATTGTGGATCCTAGTAATAAAATACCCATGACTCAATCCCCAATTGATTTTTCCGTCGAGACAACTTATCCAGAAAGAGGAAAGAGAAATATTAAACCACAGAAAATAAAGTCCCTTCACCTCTTTTATGACTTGTTCAGGTTTTTGAACAGCAAGCTGTAGCCTCTTCTGAAGAAAGAAGCACTCCGTTTGTCTGGCAACATCCAAAAACTTTTGAATGCATTGCTCTACACCTGTGGCAAAATAAATGAAGACATTCACAAAAAATATGCCATGTTGTTGGAAATTTCATAATTTGAATCGAAATGCATCTAAATCTGCATCAATAGCAGAACTGAAAAGTGAAAAATGCCATAAGATGGTAATAAGATAAACTTTCTAATAATTTAGTTATCTTTGAGGCTCACACCCTTTTTGCTAGATAAATCTCTTCCATATGCCTCCATTCAAAGCCTGTCCTGCTGTGATATGTTGACCAAGCGAGGAATCAGTGCTTTTCTTGCTCGAGGAAAAGATGTCAAGGAACTGCGACTAGCAAGCAAGCTTCCATACAATCACAATCACTAAGGAGGTGGTACTCAGTAAGATAATGGGACTAAAGGCAAATAAATCCCTTGGACCTGATGGTTTGCATCCTAGGGTCTTAAGAGAAGTAGCAGCAGGGATTGTGGATGCATTGGTTGTAATTTACCAAAATTCCCTGGATTCCGGGGAGGTCCCAGCAGATTGAAAAACTGCAAATGCAAAAAAGGAGGCAAACAAAAAGCAGGAAACTATAGACCAGTTAGCCTAACATCCGTGGTTGGGAAAATGTTGGAGTCCATTATTAAAGAAGCAGTCGCAGGACATTTGCAAAAGCATAATTCGGTCAGGCAGAGTCAGCATGGATTTCTGAAGGGGGTCATGTTTGACAAATTTGCTAGAATTCTTTGAGGATGTAACGAACAGGGTGGATAAAGGGGAACCAGTGGATGTGGTGTATTTGGACTTCCAGAAGGCATTTGACAAGATGCCACATAAAAGGTTATAAAAGGGGTCAGAGGGTCTAGTAAGGAGGGGGAACTGAGGGAAATCTTTATTAGTCGGGAAATTGTTTTGGGGAAATTGATGGGATTGAAGGCCGATAAATCCCCAGGGCCTGATGGATTGCATCCTAGAGTACTTAAGGAGGTGGCCTTGGAAATAGCGGATGCATTGACAGTCATTTTCCAACATTCCATTGACTCTGGATCAGTTCCTATGGAGTGGAGGGTAGCCAATGTAACCCCACTTTTTAAAAAAGGAGGGAGAGAGAAAACAGGGAATTATAGACCGGTCAGCCTGACCTCAGTAGTGGGTAAAATGATGGAATCAATTATCAAGGATGTCATAGCAGTGCATCTGGAAAATGGTGACATGATAGGTCCAAGTCAGCATGGATTTGTGAAAGGGAAATCATGCTTGACAAATCTTCTGGAATTTTTTGAGGATGTTTCCAGTAAAGTGGACAAAGGAGAACCAGTTGATGTGGTATATTTGGACTTTCAGAAGGCTTTCGACAAGGTCCCACACAAGAGATTAATGTGCAAAGTTAAAGCACATGGGATTGGGGGTAGTGTGCTGATGTGGATTGAGAACTGGTTGTCAGACAGGAAGCAAAGAGTAGGAGTAAACGGGTACTTTTCAGAATGGCAGGCAGTGACTAGTGGAGTGCCGCAAGGTTCTGTGCTGGGGCCCCAGCTGTTTACATTGTACATTAATGATTTAGACGAGGGGATTAAATGCAGTATCTCCAAATTTGCAGATGATACTAAGTTGGGTGGCAGTGTGAGCTGCGAGGAGGATGCTATTAGGCTGCAGAGTGACTTGGATAGGTTAGGTGAGTGGGCAAATGCATGGCAGATGAAGTATAATGTGGATAAATGTGAGGTTATCCACTTTGGTGGTAAAAACAGAGAGACAGACTATTATCTGAATGGTGACAGATTAGGAAAAGGGAAGGTGCAACGAGACCTGGGTGTCATGGTACATCAGTCATTGAAGGTTGGCATGCAGGTACAGCAGGCGGTTAAGAAAGCAAATGGCATGTTGGCCTTCATAGCGAGGGGATTTGAATACAGGGGCAGGGAGGTGTTGCTACAGTTGTACAGGGCCTTGGTGAGGCCACACCTGGAGAATTGTGTACAGTTTTGGTCTCCTAACTTGAGGAAGGACATTCTTGCTATTGAGGGAGTGCAGCGAAGGTTCACCAGACTGATTCCCGGGATGGCGGGACTGACCTATCAAGAAAGATTGGATCAACTGGGCTTGTATTCACTGGAGTTCAGAAGAATGAGAGGGGATCTCATAGAAACGTTTAAAATTCTGACGGGTTTAGACAGGTTAGATGCAGAAAGAATGTTCCCAATGTTGGGGAAGTCCAGAACCAGGGGTCACAGTCTGAGGATAAGGGGTAAGCCATTTAGGACCGAGATGAGGAGAAACTTCTTCACCCAGAGAGTGGTGAACCTGTGGAATTCTCTACCACAGAAAGTAGTTGAGGCCAATTCACTAAATATATTCAAAAGGGAGTTAGATGAAGTCCTTACTACTCGGGGGATCAAGGGTTATGGCGAGAAAGCAGGAAGGGGGTACTGAAGTTTCATGTTCAGCCATGAACTCGTTGAATGGCGGTGCAGGCTAGAAGGGCTGAATGGCCTGCTCCTGCACCTATTTTCTATGTTTCTATGTTTCTATGCACAAGATAAAAGTTCACAGGATTGGGGGTAATGTATTAACATGGATAGAGGATTGGCTAGCGAACAGAAAACAGAGAGTAGGGATAAATGGTTCATTCTCGGGTTGGCAATCAGTAACTAGTGGGGTGCTGCAGGGATCAGTGCTGGGACCCCAACTATTTACAATCTATATTAATGACTTGGAAGAAAGAACCGAGTGTAACGTAGCCAAGGTTGCTGACGATACAATTATGGGAGGAAAAGCAATGTGTGAGGAGGACACAAAAAATCTGCAAAAAGACAGACAGGCTAGGTGAGTGGGCAAAAATTTGGCAGATGGAGTATAATGTTGGAAAGTGTGAGGTCATGCACTTTAGCAGAAAAAAAAAATCAAAAAGCAAGATATTATTTAAATGGAGAAAAATTCCAAAGTGCTGCAGTACAGTGGGACCTGGGGGTACTTGTGCATGAAAACACAAAAGGTTAGTATGCAGGTATAGCAAGTGATCAGGAAGGCCAATGGAATCTTGACCTTTATTGCAAAGGGGATAGAATATAAAAGCAGGGAAGTCTTGCTAGTTATACAGGGTATTGGTGAGGCCACACCTGGAATACTGCACACAGTTTTGGTTTCATTTACGAAAGGATATTCTTGCTTTGGAGTCAGTTCGGAGAAGGTTCACTAGGTTGATTCCGGAGATGAGGGGGTTGACTTATGAGGAAAGGTTGAGGAGGTTGGGCCTCTACACATTGGAATTCAGAAGAACGAGAAGTGATCTTATCGAAATGTCTAAGATTACGAGGGGGCTTGACAAGGTGGATGCAGAGAGGATGTTTCCACTGATAGGGGAGACTAGAACTAGGGGGTATAATCTGAGAATAAGGGGCCGCCCATTTAAAATTGAGATAAGGAGGAATTTCTTCTCTCAATCGGTTGTAAATCTGTGGCATTCGCTGCCTCAGAGAGCTGTGGAAGCCGGGACATTGAATAAATTTAAGACAGAGATAGACAGTTTCTTAACCGATAAGGGATTAAGGGGTAATGGGGAGTGGGCAGGGAAGTGGACCAGAGTCCATGATTGGATCAGCCATGATTGTATTAAATGGCGGAGCAGGCTCGAGGGGCCGTATGGCCTACTCCTGCTCCTATTTCTTATGTTCTTATAAGAAATAGGAGCCGGAGTAGGCCATTTGGCCCCTCGAGTCTGCTCCGCCATTCAATAAGATCATGGCTAATCTGATCATGGACTCAGCTCCACTTCCCTGCCCGCTCCCCATAACCCTTTACTTGCTTATCGCTCAAAAATCTGTCTATCTCCGCCTTAAATATATTCAATGACCCAGCCTCCACAACTCTCTGGGGTAGAGAATTCCATAGATTTGCAACCCTCAGAGGAAATTTCTCCTCATCTCAGTTTTAAATGGGTGGCCCCTTATTCATGGGGCTCGACTTTCCACTTCGATCGCTAGGGCCCAAAAAATGGGCGATGTTCCAGCCTTAGTGATGTTTCAGCTCTCAAGAGCGCCCATTTTTCAGATCACAACTTTCGGCTTTTTTTTCCGGAGATAGCCCAGCGATGTGGATTGGGCCTTAATGATGCGAAATGGGCCCCAGCAATGTGGAAGGCAAAGCGTCTCTAGCAACGGCCTTTCTGCACATGCGTTTTTTTTTGCAAAAGTTGCCCACCATTTGGGAGGTCAGGAGTCATCCAGGCATGCGCAGAAGGCAAAGGGGGGTGGCGGGGTGAGGAAGAGAGGAGAGAGAGAGGAGAGAGAGAGAGAGAGAGAGAGAGAGAGAATCAAAAAAAGATGTCCAAGCACGAGTAGCCCGCAGAGAGTGGGCAGGAGGGCAAAACCGTTTTCCGACGAGGCCAACGAGGCTCTCGTCCAGGAGGTGCACGCAAGATGGGGCCAATTAACCCAGGGTGCACGTGGGAAACCTCCACCCCGGACATATCGGAAAATTTGGGGCGAGATCGCCGATGTGATGTCCTCGGTGTCCGAGTCGAAGGGATCGGACCAATGCCACAAAATGTGGAACAGCTTGGTTCCTTAGGCAAGAATAAGTATTAAATGGATTTTAAATTGTAATGATCCACTGAATATGTAAATCTACCAGATTGAAATTAAGCTGGGTATGCTTGCATAGATTCCCTGCTAAGATTTAGACAGGGTTCTGAACCTGCGCCCATTAATTCTAATTTTCGCAGTCTCTTTTTGGGTTACGTTGGTGGATGGGGCATGACTGAGCACTGAGGGGTCTGGTCACCTTCACCCACACTGTCAGTCTCTCCAGCGGCTGTCACTTAGTGACCCAGCCTGGACTGGGGAGAGAGCTGCCCTGGCTCAATGTCTGCCCTGGGACACTTAGGGACATTAACTCCCATCATTGCCGAGCTCACCAGCTGTCCTGATTCCCATCCCCTGCCTCACCCCCCCCAGGGGCCCTTCATGGAGATTGTAGTGGAGATGTTTGTGTCAAGCATTAGATCCCTAACGCGATCTTTGTTATAACCATGCACCAATTGTGGATACAAACCCTATTAGCATATAACATTGGAAACTGTTGTCTTTCCACGATAGTAGCTAATCAATTAGCTTATGCCATGCTCTTGTCACGTTTGCAGAGGAAGATATCCAAGAATTGGGCTAAGCGCAGGTACACAGGAGGAGGCCCTGCCCAGCTCAGTATCCTAACGGACCTTGAGGAACGTGCGGCAGCACTTGTGGGCACCCACGGTCGCTCGGCCACCACCTGTGGTAGTGCAGATCCCTCCCTTACGTCACGTGAGTAATGTGTAAAGCAATGGTAATTCAAAGTAATGAAACGGCATTTCATTATAATATATGAATGATGTCATGTTATGTATGAGGCTTCTGTACTACTCTCAGGTTAACAACTTAAGAACATAAAAGAAATAGGACCAGGAGAAGGCCATCTGGCCCCTCGAACCTGCTCCGCCATTATAAGGTCATGGCTGAATTCCACATAAATGTACTACCATATGATGTAATAATACGTAACGCCTCTCAGTTCCCAATTATTGCAGTACTGTTGTTCCTCCTACGTATGCCAGCGCAGTGCAAGAGTGTGTACCTTCTGTTCTAATAAGCTCAATTGTGTTTTGCAGGTCACCCAGCTCCAGAGACGCAAAGGGAGGCCGCACCTGCAGCTGCCCCATTGCAAGTGGTCATAAGAATTAGGAACAGGAGTAGGCCATCTAGCCCCTCGAGCCTGCTCCGCCATTCAACAAGATCATGGCTGATCTGGCTGTGGACTCAGCTCCACTTCCCCGCCTGCTCCCCATAACCCTTAATTCGCTATTGGTTAAAAATCTATCTGTGATTTGAATATTCAATGAGCTAGCCTCAACTGCTTCCTTGGGCAGAGAATTCCACAGATCCACAACCCTCTGGGAGAAGAAATTCCTTCTTAACTCGGTTTTAAATTGGCTCCCCCGTATTTTGAGGCTGTACCCCCTAGTTCTAGTCACCCCGACCAGTGGAAACAACCTCTCTGCCTCTATCTTGTCTATCCCTTTCATTATTTTAAATGTTTCTATAAGATCACCCCTCATCCTTCTGAACTCCAACGAGTAAAAGACCCAGTCTACTCAATCTATCATCATAAGGTAACCCCCTCATCTCCGGAATCAGCCAGGTGCTGAAGAGATCACCAAGCCAGAGGAGGATGATGTTATGGAAACAGAGGAGGATTCCCCTTGCATCTCTGTGAATGTTGTACCTGCGGCCACTTCGTCTTGGAGAGAAGTAGCGGGCCCAAGCGGCTTGCAGCAGGCAACTCCAAGGTGTACAGTGCCCACGCCGACTCCACGGAGGTTGAGTCACCGAGGTCGACACACACTAAGATGGGCTGATCGCTATGAGGACATGACCACACTGTGCAGGGAGAGCGTCGCTGTAAGTCGCAAGCTCCTCCAGGCGTTTGCTGGGTTGACGGGGAACATTGTCAGGATGTCCGCTCGCATATCGGAGGGTATGGAGCGGATGATTGTGGCAATGGGCCAACAGACCCCGCCATCCATGCCTTGCAGCATGCGATACTGTCAGGAGACGACACTGCACTCCAAGGTACCGTCCCAACAACGGCCAGCACAGATGCGAGTCAGGAGGAAGAACTTCCTTGTGGCTCAGAAGTCAGTTCATCAGAAACGTCTTCTCCTCCTCCACCCCCTGAAAGGATTCTGCCACCGTCGCTACCCCCACCACCACCAGCCCTTGAGGTCATCTACTGCAAGTTGTCCTAGTCCGTTACCCGATTACAACGGGGAGTTAAGGTACGTGGAGGGGGGGGGGGGGGGGGGGGAGAGAAGTTATCTGGAAGGAAGCCTGACCGCAGGTAGAGCCGGGGGAGGGTTCTCGTTGTTGTTGTATTTTAAATTTATTGTTGGGTGACTGTTGGGAGTGGGGGGGGGGGGGGGTGTATAGAGTTAAACATTTTTTAAATTGTTCAATAATTTAAATATTTTATTGCATTTTACAATTGTTGTCAAGTGTCTTATAATAACGTACGGTAAGGTAAAACATGAATACAATTGTTGGAAAACAATGGCCAGGCAAGGATGAAATGTAATGCAACTGCAACTGTTGTCTTTCTGTAACTGTCACCAATGTAAATTCATGCAAAACGTTCATTTATGAGCTGCTGACAAGAGTTTTGCAGCTGCTTAACTCCCATAGGACTTTTCCAGTCTTGTGGGTGGGTGGGTGGGTTCATCGCCAGGCTGATTGTCCTCCCTGAGGTCCTCGTCATCCTCCTCCTGTCCTCTCTCCTGAGGTGGACCGGCAGCCCCATCTGGCAATTGTTGTCCTCTCCTTATAGCAAGGTTATGCAACATGCTGCACACCACGATGAACTCAGCGACCTGCTCAGGGTGGTATTGTAGGCTGCCTCCAGAGTGGTTCAGGCATCTGAAGCGCTGCTTCAGCACTCCAGTCTTTGATGATATTGCGTGTAGCTATATGGATTTTGTTGTAGCGCTTCTCGGCTTCCATCTGGGGATTACGCAGGAGAGTCATGAGCCAGCTGGCAAGGCTATATCCTTTATCCCCCAGCATCCAACCGTGACCTTGTGGCTGACTGTTAAACAGGTCAGAGACAGTGCTGCCACGCAAGATATGCGCATCATGGATGCTTCCTGGAGAATGAGCATTTACTGCCATCATTTGGTTGTGGTCGACAACAAGCTGTACATCCAGGGGGTGGAATCCCTTTCGGTTATGAAAACACCTCTGCATCCTGTAAAGGTGCTCTCAGGGCAATGTGCGTAGTCTATTGCTCCCTGCACCTTGGGGAAGTTTGCTATTCGAGAACCCCAAAGCCCTCTCGGTCTGTGCCTCGCTGGTCATAGGGAAATTTATAAAGTCCATCCTGCGAGCATAAAGAGCTTTAGTCACCTGTTGAATGGAGCAATGTGTGGCGTGCTGAGAGATACCACAAATGTCACCAGCTGAGGCCTGAAAGGAGCCCGATGTATAGAAGGAAAGTGCCGCAGTAACCTTTACCTCAACGGGCAGTGCGGTCCTGATGGTGCTGGTAGGCTGCAGATCTCCCTTGATGCGCTGGCATATCTCAGCGGTGAGCTGCTTTCAGAAGCGCAGCCTCCTAAGGCACGTGTTATCGGACAAGTTCAGGCATGATTGCTTTTCTCTGTAAGTTAGTCAGGTGTCAGGTCTCCTCTTCCTCCGCAATCTGCCATCTCTTTGATTGGGCACATAATGCTCTTCAATATACCTTCTCCCATCTTAGTCTGCAGCATGTGATTATTCATCAATAATGGTAGAGAAGTTACAGATACCATAGCTATTGCTATAAATGCCCTAAATTTTGTCCTCAATAAATAGAAATATGAGTAATGATTGCCAAAGAGTTAGTGAGGCCCTTAAAATAACTCAAATTCATTCTCCTCATAAGCCCCTTCAAGCAGCCTCACTTCCTCAGATGTTCAAAATTGCGTCCGTAGTGCCGAGTCCTGCCGAACAGTGTCAGTCAGGAGCAGTTTTTCTCCAGCGATCTTCTCGGTGTGCGATCAGCCTGGCAATGTGGTGAAAGTTGCGGTGGGCGATCACCTCGGCGATGTGAAATTCTTGTGCGCTGAAAGTTGGGTCGGCAATCTTTGGGCAATGTTCCGGCCCAACTTTCCACTTTTAAGGTAAAATGGGCGATAGCCTGCATATTTGGACGATAGATGGGCAATAGCCCAACAATCATCAGGGGAAAGGCCAGCCCTAAGACTATGTCCTCTAGTTTTAGTTTCCCCATGTGTAAATATCCCTCTCTGCATCCACCTTGTCGAGCCCCTTCATTATTTTATGTTTCGATAAGATCATCTCTCATTCTTCTGAACTCCAATGTGTATAGGCCCAACCTACCCTTTAAGTCAACCCCCTCATCTTCAGAATCAACCTAGTGAACTTTCTCTGAACAGCCTCCAATGCAAGTATATCCTTCCTTAAATACGGAGACCAAAACTGTACGCAGTACTCTAGGTGTGGCCTCACCAATACCCTGTACAGTTGTAGCAGGATTTCTTTGCTTTTATACTCCATCCCCTTTGCAATAAAGGCCAACATTCAATTTGCCTTCCTGATTACTTGCTGTACCTGCATACTAACTTTTTGTGTTTCATGCACAAGGACCCAGGTGTCTCTGTACTGCAGCACTTCGCAAATTTTTCTCCATTTAAATTATAATTTGCTTTTCTATTATTTCTGCCAAAGTTTTCCCACATTTTACTCCATCTGCCAAATTTTTGCCCACTTAGCCTGTCTCTATCCCTTTGCAGATTTTCTGTGTCCCCCTCACAATTTGCTTTACCACCCATCTTTGTATCAGCAAACTTGGCTACATTACACTCAGTCGAAAGGGCCAAATTAAAGCAGAACAACTGGTTCTTTAGCTTCTCCTCTTCCCCGCCCCCGTTGTGAGCAATGCCCATCTCCCACTCAGTAACTGCCCCTCGTGCAACAATTTTGAATCTGGAGCACACTGAATGGATAATCACCGATGCAGACCAGTATTCCCATTACTCTGTCAAAGGAGTTGCACTGTTCCTGAAAATGGCCCAAGACGAAATGTTTGCAACGAGGGTTTTAAATTATATTGTTCAAAATTACCTTAGATGGTCCTAGATCAGAGAATAGATAGATGTGTAATTTCAAATTATGTCTAAGCAAATATCAAACTACAGTTTTTATAACAAAAAGTTACATAAACAAAGATTGATTATAGTTTTAATCAGGCTACAATAGTAAAAAAAGGACAATCTATAATTAGCTGCAGGCAGTTGGGGGACATATATGAAACAATGCCTATAACAATCAGACTCAATATAAAAACTGAAAAGGAAAGGGAACAGCAATAATGAATGAATCGCGAGACCCGAGCTTTTTAATAAAAATTTATACCAACTCGCGATCTCGGATTGCGAACTGTGCCGCTCTGCTGCACCGGAAACAGCTTCAGATTTGAATCTAACCGACCCTGTGCGAGCATTGAAACCATTTGGGCAAACGGGGTAAGGGGCGAAAAAAGATAGCCAATCAAAAATAGACTTGCCGCAGACCAGGTCTCTGCAATCACGTGACAGTGCTGTGCATTGGTTGATGGCTTCGAGAAGGATTTTTTTGGTTGGTGGAGAATGCCACTTCAGCAAAAGACACGGTTATAATCAGTGTGAAAGCTGCTTTAAATATTTTAAACTGCCAGAGCCAACGAGGATGAGCGGCTAAATGAACAAGTGGAGGATAAGTGTGCAGCAAAGTTTGGCAATTTTATCATGTAGAATTGTCCGGGGGGAGAAGATCTTGGACACACTGTGAAAATGTCAGATACCAGCCATCGTAACTGTCCAGTGAAACACGGACCGACCACACACCCGGAGCAAGAGAGCGAGCGCATGATGCTGAGCCAGCTCGGTGTCTGACCCTCTCTCTGCACAAACAGCCCGTCCTGCACTCACCCACTCCACCATGCTGTGATTTAATTATTTTTTTAAATGAGTTATTTCTGATCAAAATAAGACTCGCTGTAAAACGAGACTGCAACAGCGAAAGAGAGTGACATAACGACAACCAAAATAATGATTTCCTTTTCCAACATGGACTCGCTATTAAAGCTCAATAATGGTTTGGCTGGTTCTTAAAGTGCATCATTAATGCTGGCACTCCCTCTCTCTTTCTTCCTCCTCTCAAATGAAGATTGAGATGTGTGTTTATTTTTTTTAACATTTTTTTTATAAGACAAACCAGAGAGCTCCAGACTCTCAGCTCAGGCAGCAGAAAAGGTTTCTAGTACCTTTTACAAATACATCAGTAAAGAGGGATCTGGGAGGCAGAGTAGATTTTTTCTTTAATGGTCTGAGAACAGGAGGAGAAAAACATGGGATTTTAAAAAAATGTGCATAAATTCCCTTTTAACTTTCAAAATGGAATTGGATCTATTCTTAAAGAAAAATAATTTGCAGGGCTACGGGAAAAGAGGAGGGGGAGTGGAACTATTTAGATAGCTCTTTCAAAGAGCCGGCACAGTCGCAATGGGCCGAATGGCGTCCTCCTGTGCCATACGATGCTAAAGTAATACTTAATTTCATTTAAGTGTGAAATGTAAGAAGTACATTCAAAATAATACAAGATCAAGGCATTTCCTCCTTTAAATGTCCAGTGAGGCTGAAGACGACTTGAGCTTCTTCCATTTGTTATTGTTGCTCATGAATTCCAGGTGTGTTGCTCTTTTAAGCGCTTTACTGCACTGCATAATGCAGCTATATTTATCTACACGGCCACAACATAGACATCAATCTTATTCAATAGTACCATAACGAGAGCTGAAGCACTTTTGAAGGATTACAGGATTTTGGTAGGTTTTTAAAGTTTTATCTTGCCATGTAAATATTACAGGGCTGTCACTATCAGGAAATGTTAAGAGTGAGATTTTTAAATCAAAAGAAAGTGAAAGATTGTACGCCATTTGAGCATATGGTGCTTTGCCCATGGAAATTATGTAAACGGTGCACAATTTTAAACTAACAGTGGGCACACCTCTCGTGGTTTTTGTTTGCACTTCAGTGTCAGATCTGGAGCACGTTTGTCTGATTTAGCTGCAAACGTGGCTTGTTGCTGTTCGAAAAAAAACAAAGGGTAATGGTTGATGGGTGTTTTTGTGGCTGGAAGGCTGTATCCAGTGGTGCTCCGCAGGGCTCAGTGCTGGGTCCCTTGCTTTTTGTGGTATATATTAATGACTTGGACTTAAATGTTGGGGGTATGATTAAGAAGTTTGCAGATGATACTAAAATTGGCCATGTGGTTGATAACGAAGAAGAAAACTGCAGACTGCAGGAAGATATCCATGTACTGGGCAGGTGGGAAGAACAGGGAAAAATAATTCAATCCGAATAAGTGTGAGGTAATGCATTTGGGGAAGTCTAACAAGGCAAGGGAATACACATTAAATGGTACTGCACTGAAAGGTGTTGAGGAACAAACTGACGATGGAGTGCAGGTCCACAGATCCTTGAAGGTAGCAGGCCAGGTAGATAAGATGGTTAAGAAGGCATATGGAATATAGTTGAGCGTCCCAAATCCGACAACCGAGAGACTGAAGCCGAGCCGGTTTTCGTGTTTTTCAGGACTTCGGAACGTGTTTGACGTCCGTAAACACCCGAGCCCAGGTTCGGGTATTTCCGAATTTCGGAACGTCAGAAGGGGGGGTGCTCTCCGAGGAGCTGTTTGGGTCGCCAGCCCCGCCCAGGAGGTCATCGGGCGGGGCGGCAGCGAGGCCCCAAGGCAAGGGCGGTGGCGAGGCCCCAAGGCCGGCCACGGATCGTCCCAGAGTCCGAATTCCGGAACATTCCAGATTCTGGAACTCCAGATTTTGACGCTCAACCTGTAAGTCGAGACATGGAATACAAGAGCAAGGGGGTTATGCTTGAACTGTATAAAACACTGGTTAGGCCGCAGCTGGAATATTGTGTGCAGTTCTGGTCACCACATTACAGGAAAGATGTGATTTCACTGAAAAGGGTGCAGAGGAGTTTTACAAGTATGTTGGACTGGAGAATTTTGGCTATGAGGAAAGATTGGAGATGCTGGGTCTGTTTTCTTTGGAACAGAGGAGGCTATGGAGAGACTTGATTGAGGTGTATAAAATGATGAGGGGCCTGGAAAGAGTGGATAGGAAGGACCTGTTTCCCTTGGCAGAGGGGTCATCAACCAGGAGGCATAGTTTTAAAGTAATTGGAGAGAGGTTTAGAGGAGATACGAGGGGAAATTTCTTCACGCAAAGGGTGGTGGGAGTCTGGAACTCACTCCCTGAAAGGGTGGTAGAGACAGGAACCCTCACCACATTTAAAAGATACTTGGATGTGCACTCAAAGTGCCGTAACCTAGAGCTGCAATGTGGAATTAGATTGGATAGCTATTGGTCAGCTGGCGCGGATACGATGGGCCAAAATGACCTCCTTCCGTGCTGTAAATTTCTATGATTCTATGATTCACTCTGAAGGAAAGATGGGGCCTTGGTTTAACATCTCATCCAAAAGAGCAAATAATCTAGGCTGACAATTCAGTGCAGTACTAAGCACCTCCAACAACTTGTATTTATATAGCGCCTTTAACGTAGTGAAACATCCCAAAGCTCATCACAGGAGTATTATGAGACAAATAATTTGACACCGATCCACATAAGAATAATTTAGGGTAGATGACCAAAAGCTTGGTCAAAAAGATAGGTTTTAAGAAGCGTCTTGAAGGAGGAAAGAGAGGTAGAGAGGCGGAGAGGTTTAGACAGGGAATTCCAGAGCTTAGAGCCTATACAACAAAAGGCACGGCCACCAATGGTTGAGCGATTATAATCAGGGATGCTCAAGAGGGCAAAATTAGAGGGGCGCAGACATCTCGGGGGGAGAGATTAGAGATAGGGAGGGGTGAGGCCATGGAGAGATGTGAAAACAAGGATGAGAATTTTGAAATCGAGGTGAAGCTTAACCGGGAGCCAATATAGGTCAGCGAGCACAGGGGTGATGGGTGAACAGGACTTGGTGCGAATTAGGACACGGGCAGCCGAGTTTTGGATCACCTCTAGTTTACGTAGGGTAGAATGTGGGAGGCCAGCCAGGAGTGCATTGGAATAGTCAAGTCTAGAGGTAACAAAGGCATGGATGAGGAATTCAGCAGCGGATGAGCTGAAGCAAGGGCGAAGACGGGCAATGTTACAGAGGTGGAAATAGGCAGTCTTAATTATGCCGCGGGTATGTGGTCGAAAGCTCACTTTAAGGTCAAATATAACACCAAGTTGCGAACAGTGTGGTTCAGCCTCAGACAGAAGTTGGGGGCAGGGATGGAGTCAGTGACTAGGGAACGGAGTTTGTGGCGGGGATCAAAAACAATGGCTTTGTCTTCCCAATATTTAATTGGAGGAAATTTCTGTTCATCCAGAACTGGAAGTTGGACAAGCAGTCTGACAATTTAGAGACTGAGGAGGGGTCGAGAGAAGTGGTAGTGAGGTAGAGCTGGGTGCTGTCAGCGTACATGTGGTAACTGATGCTGTGTTTTCGGATGATGTTGCCAAGGGGCAACATATAGATGAGAAATAGGAGGGGGCCAAGGATAGATCCTTGGGGGGACAACAGAGATAATGATACGTGGGCTTGAAGAGAAGCCGCTGCAGGTAATTCTCTGGCTACGATTAGATAGGCAAGAGTGGAACCAGGCGAGTGCAGTCCCACCCAGCTGGACAACGGTAGAGAGACATTGGAGAAGGATAGAGTGGTCAACCGTTTCAAAGCCGCAGACAAGTCAAGAAGGACAAGGAGGGATCGTTGCCTTTGTCTGAGAGCCGTACTGTGGCAGGGGCAGAAACCAGATTGAAGGGCTTCAAACATTGAGTTGCGGTACAGATGGGCAAGGGTGATGATGGCAGATTTGAAGACGAGGGGGGACAGTACCTGAGGAGAGAGAACTGTTAACAATGTTAGCTAACATGGGAGCCAGAAAAGGAAGTTGGGTGTTCAGCAGTTTAGTGGGAATAGGGTCAAGGGAGCAAGAAATGAGTCTCATGGACAAGATGAGCGTGGAGGTCAAGAGGTGAGATGAGAGAGAAACTGGAGAAAGATGCAAGTTCAGGGGAAAACCTCAGAGGAAGTTTGGCCTGGTGGGTTAGGGAGGGGAAGGAAGGGAAGTGGCAGAGGCAGCTGATCGGATGATCTCAATCTTTCAGACAAAGAAGTCCATGAGCTCCTCGCACTTGTTGGTGGAGGTGAGTGTGGTGGAGACAGGGAAGAGGGGTTTAAGAAGACGGTTAGCAGTAGAGAATAGTAGCCGGAGGTTATCTTTGCATTCCAGATGAACAAATGAAGCTTCTCTGCCTTTGAAAAACATTCCAGTGATTTAATAATCAGATTTATTGTCTAAACTGACCATTGCTTCAAGGCCAGTCTTAATTCAACAGTTCAGTGACCACTGCATCTAAATTGACGTGTTTCCTCACTTAACAGGCAAAAGCTAAAGGATATTACTACAATTTAAAGAAAAATCAATAGCAGTATAACATTAGCAGACTTCAAATCATTCTGATTAATCCTTTTCTTAGAAACTTTTAAAGAGTTGTTTATCTAAAGCTTAATTTTATCAACAAGCTTACTTTGTAGCACCTTATTGAACATTCACTACATTTTCTTTATCAATTATTTCCTCAAAAAACTATATTACATTTGAGAGACATGACTTGTCTTTTACCCATCTCTGTTGGTTGTCCATAATTAAACCCGGGTTTTTCTAAGTATTACTTCAATCCCATATTATGGCCCTAGATGCTAACGCACTATTGATGTTGGGCAGACTGATCTATAGTCATCCAGTTTACTGCTTTCTCCATTTTTAAACCGAGGTGTTGCATTGACAACCTCTCCCTCGACTTTCCATATCCAAGAATGTTCAAAAGATTGTGGTCAAGCTTTTGCTATTTGCTCTGACTTTCTACAGCATTCTCAAATGCTTGCCATCAAGGTCCAGTGCCTCTTCCACTTTGAGTTCCAGCTTTTTCAGTGCTACTTCCTTATCTATAGTTAGCCTATCCAATTGCTCCACCTCCTCTTGTATGTTTTCATTCCACTATTGCACTTTTTTTTCATTAAAAAACAAGGCAAAGTACTCATTTAATATTTCTCTCATGCCTTCAGCTCTGTGAGAAGTTATCCTTTGTCACCTCTTATTAGACCTAAGCTTTCTTTATCCATTCTTTCACTTGTATGTTTATAAAATCCTTTACTGTTTCCCCTTGGTCTCTGTCTGTCTTCCTTTCTGCTTCCCCTCTATATTTTCTGTACTGTGTTTTTTTGTATTACTTGCTGTAGATTTGTCAGCTGCCTAGGCCCTAAGCTCTGGAACTCCCTCCCTCTCCGCCCTCCTTTAAGATGCTCCTTAAAACCTCTCTTTGACCAAGCTTTTGGTTATCTGCTGTAATTTCTCGTGTGGCTTGGTGCCAAATTTTTGCCTCATCACACTCCTGTGAAGGGCCTTGGGTCGTTTTACGACATAAAGGTGCTATTTAAATACAACTTGTTGTATTAGAAGGCCTTGAAGGGACAACTCAATAATTTTATGAAACATGCAAATGATCACGTAGAAGAGGTAAGGAAAAAGGTATAAAAAGTGGGTATTGGAGCAGATATTTTAGAATTCGATTAAGGTCTGATAAACCTGAAAAACCAAGCTCAGAATTGCAACGTGCTTAAACTATATTACCCACCAAACATAATTTGATCAAGTAATAAATATCATTTAGGCATGAGGCTCAATTTTTCCCAGTATTTGCGCCGTTTTTTTTGTGAATGCACTCACCATACTTTAGGTAGGTGCTGTAGCCTTAATCACAGGACTTTACAAAAGATTAACGAAGGAAGAAGATGGCGAGGAAGAAAAGGAAAAGCAACATTTGTTCTGGTCTGCATTCAATGAAATTTGAATTGTGTTAATTTTTAAAGTAATTGGAAAGTATATGTACACAGTTATATTTTATTCTGCCACTTAAAGTTATAGTAATTGAGAGTCATGTCATTACCATGGGCTCAATTTTCCCCGAGCCCGTTTTCTGACATATTGCCAGAGTTGCGCCACTTATTTAGGTAAATAAATGCGCCAGAAAAAAATGTCGCAAGTTTCCCTGATGTTTGTGCTGCAATCTGCAGCCGGGCAGCGTGGCCGGTCACCTCATGGGGTGGAGCCTGTGGTCTGCGCTGGAAAAAGGAGCCGGGCTTTCTGCGCATGTGTGGGGAAAAAAAACTGACGTTCTGGACGTCGCTGAAATGGCCGCGCATGCGCAGTAGAGCTCAGAGAAAGGCGAATGGCAGACAGTGTTGGCTTGTGGATGGCAGCCATGAGAGGTGGCAACAGGGAATAGACAGTCAGCATCAGGCCACAGGACTCATTTTAGGTCCTTAAAGACTGCTCAGCGGTAAGTAACATCACCACCTAGTTTGGAGACCGGGTTTAAAGGACTCAAGTCAGAGCTAGGTAAAATGAATAGGGAGCGTACTTATGACAGAAAGCAGGCACGACGAGAATTTCAATCACAGGAGGAGATAGAACAAATCTGAGAGGAATGGCATCATGATTATAATACCAGGCAACTGATGCATCTCTCAAAAGACTGAACTCATAACTACCATCCAATACCATCAAAGATCAGTGTTGCAAACCTAACGCAGCAACTGAAGTATTTCCCTGTAGTCGAAAGAGTTTCACTGCAAATGGAAGCAACAGTGATGTCCTACTAAATGACACTAAACTGGGTGGCAGTGTGAGCTGTGAGGAGGCTGCCAAGAGGCTGCAGGGTGACTTGGACAGGTTAGGCGAGTGGGCAAATACATGGCAGATGCAGTATAATGTGGATAAATGTGAGGTTATCCACTTTGGGGGCAAAAACACGAAGGCAGAATATTATCTGAATGACGGCAGATTAGGAAAAGGGGAGGTGCAGCAAGACCTGGGTGTCATGGTTCATCAGTCATTGAAAGCTGGCATGCAGGTACAGCAGGCGATGAAGGCGGCAAATGGTATGTTGGCCTTCATAGCAAAGGGATTTGAGTATAGGAGCAGGGAAGTCTTGCTGCGTTGTACAGGGCCTTGGTGAGGCCCCACCTGGAATATTGTGTTCAGTTTTGCTCTCCTAATCTGAGGAAGGATGTTCTTGCTATTGAGGGAGTGCAGCGAAGGTTCACCAGACTGATTCCCGGGATGGCTGGACTGACATATGAGGAGAAACTGGATCAACTGGGCCTTTATACACTGGAGTTTAGAAGGATGAGATGGGATCTCATAGAAACATATAAGATTCTGACTGGACTGGACAGGCTAGATGCGGGAAGAATGTTCCCGATGTTGGGGAAGTCCAGAACCAGGGGACACAGTCTTAGGATAAGGGGCAGGCCGTTTAGGACTGAGATGAGGAAAAACTTCTTCACTCAGAGAGTTGTTAATCTGTGGAATTCCCTGCCAGAGAGAGTTGTAGATGCCAGTTCATTGGATATATTCAAGAGGGAGTTAGATATGGCCCTTACGGCTAAAGGGATCAAGGGGTATGGAGAGAAATCTGGAAAGGGGTACTGAAGGAATGATCAGCCATGATCTTATTGAATGGTGGTGCAGGCTCGAAGGGCCGAATGGCCTACTCCTGTACCTATTTTCTATGTTTCTACTATGCAATATAGGAACTTTTAAAATTTGAGTCGGAGATGCCAATAAAAAAAAAGTTACGGCAAAGATGTTGATATTGTCTGTGAAACATGATTGTGTACAAGACTCAATAACAAAGGGTTTCTATATAGATACTGCATTTCAAAAATCAATATGTTGGTATTTTGTTACATAATTATAACAAAATGCTGATATATGAAATAAGTACTAGTTTTGGCAATTGTGCAGTCTACATATTTTTCCAACAATTCTAACTTCTTTAATTGTTTTCGTTAAATGTATTCAGTAACTATCTCGCAATGAAATATGTAGTGAATGTTCTCTAAAATACTTGCATCTATAAATTTATTAAGGAACAATTTGCTATTTAATTAAAAATTGTTAAAATGATTTAAAAATCTTTAAAAAGGTAATTTCAATGCTGCAGGTTGAAAGAAGTGGGTGCATCTTCGCTTACACATAGGCTGTATGCTGTGCTCAGTGATGTAATACGTTACGCACAACTCTGCAGCGCCGAACTGCAAGTCTACGGGTGGGGCCTCGCACCAGGCAAGTGCTATGCTGACTGCAATTTTTAGGCCATTATATTAAGAGCTTTCATAATTAATTCACCCGCTGCATCTCAGGTCTGAATACAAGTTACTTTTTAAAATAATATGCCTTGATTCACACAGAATTTAACACTTCCCTTAAACTATGCAATGTAACACCGATGAGTGCATAGACAGTCTGATTTTGTTAACTGAACTAAAAGATTCATGTTGTGCAAACATATTTTATATCATTGCATGCATTCTTCAAGGGAATCTCACCTGTTCGAATTTCTTCTTGATCAGTACCATTCACATAGTCTTGACTGACCAGTGATGCAAAGCATGCCTACAAGAAATTCACAATTATTGCTTCCAATTTTCCAACATTTAGTCAACAGAAACAATCTAGTGTAAGGGCACTTTCATATCCGATTACAACTGCAGGCATAAGATTCAAGGATTCAGCAGAAATCGAGCAACAAAAGGCGAAGGGAAAATATTTGTGAAATAGATTATTGAACACATCAGAAGAGAAATCATTTAATAGATAAGTTGGAACAGCAGCCAGCAGACACTCAGAAGTGAGAAACTTCTTCACTCAGTGGGTGGTGAATCTTTGGAATTATCTGCTCCAAAGGGTTGTGGAGGCTCAGTCTTTGATTATATTCAAGACAGAGATCGATAGATTTTTGGATATTAAGGGAATCAAGGGATATGGGGATAGTGCAGGAGTGTGTTGAGGTAGAAGATCAGCCATGATCTTATTGAATGGTGGAGCAGGCTCAAGGTGCCGAATGGCCTGCTCCTGCTCCTAATCCTTACGTTCTTATATTCTGATGACTAGCCATGTCAATTCACAAAAAGGGAAAGGAAAGGTATTGATCTCAAGAGGTTGGAGAGGTGCATGGACCACCTACTATATTAATCTACATGTTGTATGATTTGTACCTTTTTTTGTTCATTCCTGGGATACGGACATCACTGGCAAGGCCATCATTTACTGTCCATCCCTAATTGCCCTTGAGGAGGTGGTGGTGAGCCTCCGCCTTGAACCGCTGCCGTCCTAAATGGCTGACCCCTTATTCTGAGACTGTGACCACTGGTTCTGGACTCGTCAGCTAGAGGAAACATCCTCCCTGCATCTACCCTGTCAAGCCCTGTAAGAATTTTGTATGTTTCAATGGGATCACCTCTCATTCTTCTAAACTCTAGAGAATATAGGCCTAGTCTACTCAATCCCTCCTCATAGGACAATCCTCCCATCCCTGGAATCAGTCTGGTGAACCTTTGTTGCACTCCCTCTATGCAGAGCTGGTCTCCAGTCATCTTGGTTAATCCTTGTCACTGGACCAAGAGCTAGCTCGGTCAAGCCTGTATGGTGGTTGGTGTGCAATGGCCACTACACGGTAAAAAAAATCCACACACAGGCATCCTCCACCCTTCAGGATGTAGTTCGGGACCTGGAATATTAGGTCCTTCACTGAAACACCTGAAAACTTATCCCCTTTAGGCATGGACGCAAGTTATCCTCGATACGAGGGACCGCCTATAATAAATAATAAGATAAAATATGGACCAGTAAAGAAGCAGATTGAATCAACAAAGAACTCTTCCAGGTCAAGGTTTTAAAGCCAATATGTACTGGATAGCAGAAAGCAAAGAAGACTGGCAGAAGACAGGGCAGAGACAAAGGAATCTCAGAGCCAAGAGATACCGAATAAAAGAACATAGTAATATCACAGAATTATACAGCATAAACATTCGACCCAACAGGTCTATGCCAGTGTTTATGCTCCACATGAGCCTCCTCCCAACTTACTTCATCTTTCCTTATAAACATACCCTTCTATTCCATTCTCCCTCATGTACTTATCTAGCTTCTCCTTAAATGCATCCATGCTAATTGCCTCAACCACTGCATGTGGTACCAAGTTCCACATTCTTACCACTCTCCAAGTACAGAATTTCTCCTGAATTACTTATTAGATTTATTAGTGGTTATCTTATGTTCTTATCTTCTATTCATGACCCCTAGTTTTGGACTCCCCCATAAGTGGAAACATCTTTTCTACATCTCTACATCTACCCTATCGAATTCCTTCATAATGCTAAAGACCTCTATCAGGGTCACCTTTCAGTATTCTCTTTCCTAATAGTTATATCCTCTCAGTTCTTGTACCATTCTTCACCAGTGCTTCTATATCCTTTTTGCAATATGGAGACTAGAACCGTGCACAGTGCCTTTCACTAAGATAGCAAACTCAGAGTGTCCAGTACCTTCCTCTGACAGCAGTCCATACCCAGATCCTGCACCTGATATCCAATACCTTAGATTGCATCAACACTCTACAAACCCAAGACTGGAATATGCACAATGTGCCCTGGGGGTTCTCAACCAAAGGTTCGTAGCCTCATTTTAATTTTTGACAGAGCCCTTGAAAAGAAAATCAATTTAAAAAAAGATAAAAGGAAAAATACACCGTCGTGTAATAGTGGGTTCGAGCTGAGAAACTGGCAGCTCCAGTCCCAACTCGAACCTCTGCTTTCCCCCTCCCGAACGGCTGTGTGAGGATGTCGACAGCTGCCGCTGAGCCCAGGCCCCACCCGCTGAGGGAGAGAGGAGGCGGCCAATGAGACCAGGCCCCGCCCGCTGAGAGGGAGAGAGGCGGTGGCCAATGAGACCAGGACCCGCCCGCTGAGAGGGAGAGAGGCGGCGGCCAATGAGACCAGGCCCCGCCCACTGAGAGGGAGAGAGGAGGCGGCCGATGAGCCCAGGCCCGGTTCGCTGAGAGGGAGAGAGGCGACGGTCGATGAGCCCAAGGCCCCGCCCGCTGAGGAAGAGAGGCGGTGGCTGATGAGCCCAGGTCCCGGCTCGCTGAGAGGGAGAGAGGCGGCGGCCGATCATTGCTAAGCGCAGATCCCTGGCTCGAGCTCTCCATCATCCTCTAGCCAGGTACGTACGCGCTTACCTCAGTTCCACTGGAGATTTGATTTTTTTGTCATTTGTTATTCGTGCAGTCACAATTGTCAATCAAATGAAGGGGCAAGGAAATAGGCAGCAGCTGCATGGAGGAAAGGAGCTGCTGGGACTCGCTGTCTTTGTGGAGGAAGAAGAGCGGAATATGTCAACATTAGGAAACTATTAGGATTGACACTTATCAGCAAAACTGAAACAGTTTGCAACTTCCTTTAAGTATTCTGCATTGTCTAATTTCCCGCCCCCCCAATTTTCTCTCCTGCTGTATTCAAAGTGTTGTAGTATAGTTACAAGGGTGCTGGCTGCCCTTTGGTGCCTAACCTCATTCATTCTTTACCTGCGAGCCGACACCGAGTGTTAGCAGTCTTGTTCTACCAAGGAGGGCATCACAGGAAGACCTGATTCCTCACACCCAATGTTAGCCTCCAGCAAGGATTTCAACCTTCCAGCATTATCCTGGAGTTGCCAGGAATAAAACAGTAATCTGGACACTAGTATGAGCAATTTGGAGAAAAATCATATGGACCGTAAAAAAATGGTGTTTTTTCATTTTTATTGTACACTTTTGCTTATTAGTTATAAAAATATTGGAGATAGGGGAAAAAAGGGCTGTTGACTGACAATCAAGCAGAGAACTGGGACCGGCTGTTGTGCCAGGAACAGTCAGTGAGGGAGTGGGGGGTTGCTAGGGAAAGGTGGTGATTGGGCTCATGTGGAGACAAAGCAGGAATGGGATGGGTGTGGGGACCAGTATTTTCTGCAGTGCTGGGATGAGTGGAAGCGGTGCCGGGAGAATTTTTATACACGGGAGAAAAAATACTCGTGCTGTATTAGAGAGTCCGTGGAATTTTTCTAACACAGCTGGAGGTCTCGGAAGCAAAAATGTTGAGAACCCCTGCCTTTTACTAAATCAATAACCACTACATACACCAGAGTCAATGTCTGCTAAATACCAACAAACTGCCACAATGCATCCCATATGCGAGGATTCAATTAGTGCCCACTGAGTATCCACCTAATCAAAATGCAATCAATGCATGTTATACACATCCCAACTTAAATACAATCAATACCAATCATCCAGAATCAGCAGAGGAGGTGGCCATTTAGCCCATCGCATTTCTGAAAGTGAATATTGATTCTCTTTGCCACTGTAAAAAGTTTCGGTTGTCTCTAACTTTGTTCTTTGGCAATCTCAAATTTATGACATTGAGTCATCAACTAACCAAACACTGGAAACAATTTTTTTCTTCTACTTTATCAAAGTTCTATAATCTTGAACATTTAAATGAGTTCCCCACTTAAGTTTCTCTATTCGAATGAAAAGAGCCCCAGTTTATAATGTTTCTTCCATAACACTTCATTTCATGGCCTTGATATCTTTCCTAAATTACAGCATGCCAGGTGCCTCTCCCTAACACTGGCATCTCCCCTCAGAGAAATAGAATGACATAGCATAGGAGGCGGCTATTTGGCCCATTGTGCCTGTGCCAGCTCTTTGGTAGAGCCAACCAATTAATCCCACTCCCCTACTTTTTCCCCCCTTCGAGTATTAATACAATTCTTTCTTGAATGTTACTATTGAATTTTCAGGCAGTGCATTCCATTGCTGTGTAAAAATGTTTCCTCATGCTCCTTTGGTCTTTTGCCAATCACCTTAAATCAATGGCCTCTGGTTGCCGACCATTCCGTCACTGGAAACCGTTTCTCCTTATTTACTCAAACAAAAACCATTTAGGATTTTGAACAAATCTCCTCTTAACCTTTTCTGCTCTAAGGAGAACAACCCTATCTTCTCCAGTCTCTCCACATAACTGAAGTCCCTCATTCCTAGTACCATTTTAGTAAATCTCTTCTACACCCTCTCCAACGCCTTGACATCCTTCCTAAAGTGTAGTGCCCAGAATTGAAAACAATACTCCAGCTGAGACCTTACCAGTGTTTTATAAAGGTTTAGCATAACATCCTTGCTTTTGTACTCTATTTCTCTATTAATAAAGCCAAGGATCAAATATGCTTTTCTAACAGCCTTCTCAACTTGTTCTGCTACAGTCAAAGATTTGTGTACATACACCCCACGTCTCTCTGTTCTTGCGCCCCCTATAAAATTGTACCATTTAGTTCATATCGCCTCTCCTCTTTCTTCCTACCAAAATCTATTACTTCACATTTCTCTATATTAAACTTCATCTGCCATGTGTCTGCCCATTTTATCAATCTATGTCCTCCTGAATGACTATCCCACATTTGAGTTTCATATCATCTGCAAACTTTGAAATGATGGCCTGTATACCCAACCCCAGGCCATTAATATCAAAAAGAGCAGTGGTCACAACACCCATTCCCTTGGGAACACCACTGTATACTTCCTTCCAGTTTGAAAAAACAGCGGTTACCACTACTCTTTGCTTTCTGTCCCTTTGTATCAATGCTGCACTGTCCCTTTAATCCCATGGGTTTTAATTTTGCAAACTAGTCTATTATGTGGTACTTTGTCAAACTCCTTTTGAAAGTCCATATATACACAACATCAACCACACTACCCTCATCAACCCTCTCTCTGTTACTTCATCAAAGAACTTGATCAAGTTAGTCAAATGCAATTTTCCTTTAACAAATCCATGCTGGCTTTCATTTATTAGCTCATACTTCCAAATGCCAATTAATTTTGTCCCACATTATTGTCTCATATTAGGCTGACTGGCCTGTCGTTGCAGGGTTTATCCCTCTCCCCTTTTTTTTTTTAAAAAAAGAGGGTGTAACATTTGCAATCCTCCAGTCCTCTGGCACCACCCCCCATATCCAAGGAGGACTGGAAGATTGAGGCCAGAGCCTCCACAATTTCCATCCTTACTTCCCTCAGTAACCCAAGATGCATCCCATTTGGTGACTTTTCTACTTTGAAGACAACCAACCTTATCTCCTCTTTATCTATTTTATCTTATCTAATATCGCTACTGCCTCCTTCTTTACTGCTACATTGGCAGCATCCTCTTCTTTAGTGAAGACAGATGCAAAGTACTCATTTGGTACCTCAGCCCTGCCCTCTGCCTCTACAAGATCATCTTTTTGTCCCCTAATCAGCCCCACCCTTCCTTTGACTGCCCTTTTATTATTTATGTATTTATAAAATATTTTTGGGTTCCCTTTTGTTAACCGCTAATCTATTCTCATACTCTCTTTGCCCCTCACTCCCTTTTTTAGATCACCTTTGTACTTCCTATATTCAGCTTCGTTCTCTACTGTATTATGAACCTTACAATTGTCATAAGCCTCCTTTTTCTATCTCATTTTAACTATATCTTTAGTCATCCAAGGAGTGCTAGCTTTGGATGCCCTTCTTTTCCCCATTCCCCCTCACACAATGTGCCTTCTCTGCATCCGAATCATCTCCTCTTTTGAAGGGCTACCATTTTTCAATTACTATTTTGCCAACCAATTTTTTAATCCAATCCACCTAGGCCATGGCGTTCCCTTTTCAACTCACTGAAGTTAGCCCCTCCTCCATTTAAGGATTTTTACATTTGATTGTACCTTGTCCTTTTCCATAACTATTCTAAATCTGATATTATGATCACTGTTGCCCAAATTATCTCTCACTGAAACATGCTCCACTTGTCCCACTTCATTTCCCAGAACTAGATCCAGCACTGCTTTCTTTCTGGTTGGGCTGGAATCACATTGATCAAGAAAGTTCAGGTATTCTGGAATTGCCCCCCCTCTTTGCCCTTTACACTGTTCCTATCTTAGGGTAATTGAAGTCCCCCATTAACACTCCTCTAAAGTTCTTGCATTTTTCCATTTATAGTGGGCTGTAGTATGCTCCTAGCCAATGTTTCATTTAATATTTTTTAGGTGTGCAGCCCCCATTCAAAATACCGTACATATGCAGTTTTCCCTATTTGAAAGCTGGTGAGCCAACTGCGCGGGAGCTGCAGAACGCAGCACAGCTTAAAGGAAACACTGCACCCAGCGGCGAAATATCTAAATTCTTCCTTAATTCTAACCAAATAGACAATATTTGGCCACTCAACCGAGTACAGTACCATAGTGGTTATTGTTGCTGGACTATTAATCCAGAGGCCTGGACTAATAATCTGGAGACGCGAGTTCAAATCTCACCATGGCAGCTGGGGGGATTTAAATTCAGTTAATTAAAAAATGCTACTATCAGTAATGGTGACCATGAAACTACAGGATTGTCAGAAAATCCCAACTGATTCACTCAAGTCCTTTAGGGAAGGAAATCTGCCATCCTTACCTGGTCAGGCCTATTTGTGACTCCTAACTGCCCTCTGAAATGGCCGTGTAAACCACTCAGTTGTATCAAACCGCTACAACAAAGTCAGCACTATGGGAGTACCTTCACCACACGGACTGCAGCGGTTCAAGGCGGCGGCTCACCATCACCGTTTCAAGGGCAATTAGCGATGGGCAATAAATGCCAGCCTTGCCAGCGACGCCCTCATCCTTTGAACGAATAAACAAAAAAGGGCACCACCCCTCCTCTAACAGTTCTCCTGACCTCAGGCCTGAGCCCGATCCATTCCCCCTACAAGCACCTCCCTCCCTACACCTGACAACACCCCAGCATCCCTTTCCACCCCCTTCCCCTCCCCCAACAATCACCCCCAACCCTTCCCCCCCAGACACCACCTCAATCCTTCACCTCCCTCCCCTGAAACCCTCCCTCCTCGACCCTTCCGCCCCCGCACAACCCTACCCCCACCTCCTCTTTCCCCAACCACCCCCCCTACCAACAACCTCATACCCCCTCTCCCCGACCTTTCCCCCCATTCTCCCCAACCCCTCTCTCCCCGCCCCATCTCCCTCACTCCCCTCCCCCCACTCCACCAGACCCTCATCCCCAACCTCCCCAACTCCTCGCTCCCTGACCACTCCCCCAAACTCCCCCTCCTCCTCCAAACCATCCTTCACCTCCTTTCTCCCTCCCCGACTCGACTCTCCTCTCCTCCTCTCCCCCACCCCTCCAGCACCTCCTCTCTCTTCCCTTCCTCCCCCCCTCCAGCACCTCCTCTCACCCACCACCACCTTCCCCAGCAACTCCTCTCACCCACCACCACCCTCCCCAGTCCCCTCTCCACCCCCCCAACACTCCTGCCTCCCCCTCCACTCCCGACTATCCCCCCCACAACTCCTGTCCCCCTGCCAGACACTCCCCCTCTACCACCATCTCTCCCCCCCTCATCCCTTCCCACCCTCACCTCTCACCCCCCCCCCCACACCACACACACCCCTCTCACCCCACCCCCACAGCACACACACCCCTCTCACCCCACCCCCACACACCCCTCTCCCCCCCCCCCCCCACACACACCCCTCTCACCCCCCCCCCCACACACACCCCTCTCACCCCCCCCCACACACACCCCTCTCACCCCCCCCACACACACCCCTCTCACCCCCCCCCACACACACCCCTCTCACCCCCCCCCACACACACCCCTCTCACCCCCCCCCACACACACCCCTCTCACCCCCCCCACACACACCCCTCTCACCCCCCCCCACACACACCCCTCTCACCCCCCCCCACACACACCCCTCTCACCCCCCCCCACACACACCCCTCTCACCCCCCCCCCACACACACCCCTCTCACCCCCCCCCACACACACCCCTCTCACCCCCCCCCACACACACCCCTCTCACCCCCCCCCACACAACCCTCTCACCCCCCCCCACACAACCCTCTTCCCCCCCCCCCACACCCCTCTTCCCCCCACACACACCCCTCTTCCCCCCCCCACACCCCTCTTCCCCCCCCCACACACACCCATCTTTCCCTCCCCCCACACACCCCTCTTCCCCCCCCACACACCCCTCCACCCCCCCCACACACCCCTCTCCCCCCCCCACACACCCCTCTTCCCCCCCCCCCCCACACACCCCTCTTCCCCACCCCCCCACACACCCCTCTTCCCCACCCCCTCACACACCCTCTCCCCCCCCCCCCCACACACCCCTCTTCCCCCCCCCACACACACCCCTCTCCCCCCCCACACACCCCTCTTCCCACACCCACCCCTCTTTCCCCCCCCACACACCCCTCTTCCCCTCCCACCCACCCCTCTTCCCTCCCACCCACCCCTCTTCCCTCCCCCCCACACCCCTCTTCCCTCCCCCCCACCCACACCCCTCTCCCCCCCCACCCACACCCCTCTCCCCCCCCACCCACACCCACCTCCCCCCCCCACCCACACCCCTCTCCCCCACCCCACCCACACCCCTCTCCCCCCCACCCACACCCCTCTCCCCCCCACCCACACCCCTCTTCCCCCCCCCCCACGCCCCTCTCCCCCCCCCATCCACACCCCTCTTCCCTTTCCCCCCCCCCCACCCACACCCCTCTTCCCCCCCCCACCCCTCCACCCCTCTTCCCCCCCACACCCCTATCCCCCCCACACCCCTATCCCCCCCACACCCCTCTCCCCCCCCACACCCCTCTCCGCCCCCACACCCCTCTCCCCCCCCACACCCTCTGCCCCCCCCCACCCCTCTCCCCCCCCCCACCCACACCCCTTTTCCCCCCACACCCCTATCCCCCCCACACCCCTCTCCCCCCCCACACCCCTCTCCCCCCCCACACCCCTCTCCCCCCCCACACCCCTCTCCCCCCCACCCCTCTCCCCCCCACACCCAC